>NC_141698.1:668548697-668783697 GCF_964263255.1 Lissotriton vulgaris
GCATGTCTGAACTGGGGTGGTGTGGAGTGCAAAAAAACGATGGATTTTGGCCCAGATCTCTGTACTGGGATGAATGTATGACATTGTTCTGCATTCTGTCCACCAACTGTGGTTTTTGCATTTGTCACCCCGAGTGGGATGGGTATGCTCAGACTTGAGTCCCATGCTCTCCACACCACTGGATTCAAGCAAGCCGGGCAGAAAACGGCTGGAATGCCAGAAACCGGTCCTCGGAAGCTTGTTTCCGGTCCAGGGAAAGCATGGCTTGGCCGTTCGGGCTGGACTGTTCCCATGAGGCAGAGGGCCAGACTGATTTGCATATGGCCATGTCTGAACTGGGGTGGTGTGGAGTGCAAAAAAACGATGGATTTAGGCCCAGACCTCTGTACTGGGGTGAATGTATGACATTGTTCTTCATTCTGTCCATCAACTGTGGTTTTTGCATTTGTCACCCCGAGTGGGATGGGTATGCTCAGACGTGAGTCCCATGCTCTCCACACATCTGAATTCAAGCAAGCCGGGCTGAAGACAGCTGGAATGCCAGAAACCGGTCCTCGGAAGCCTGTTTCCGGTCCAGGGAAGGCATGGCTGGTCAGTTCGGGCTGGCCTGTTCCCATGAGGCACAGGGTCCGACTGATTTGCATATGGCCATGTCTGAACTGGGGTTGTGTGGAGTGCAAAAAAACGATGGATTTAGGCCCAGACCTCTGTACTGGGGTGAATGTATGACATTGTTCTGCATTCTGTCCATCAACTGTGGTTTTTGCATTTGTCACCCCGAGTGGGATGGGTATGCTCAGACGTGAGTCCCATGCTCTCCACACCACTGGATTCAAGCAAGCCGGGCCGAAGACGGCTGGAATGCCAGAAACCGGTCCTCGGAAGCTTGTTTCCGGTCTAGGGATGGCATGGCTTGGCAGTTCGGGCTGGACTGTTTCCATGAGGCACAGGGTCAGACTGATTTGCATATGGCCATGTCTGAACTGGGGTGGTGTGGAGTGCAAAAAAACGATGGATTTATGCCCAGATCTCTGTACTGGGGTGAATGTATGACATTGTTCTGCATTCTGTCCATCAACTGTGGTTTTTGCATTTGTCACCCCGAGTGGGATGGGTATGCTCAGACGTGAGTCCCATGCTCTCCACACCACTGGATTCAAGCAAGCCGGGCCAAAGACGGCTGGAATGCCAGAAACCGGTCCTCGGAAGCTTGTTTCCGGTCTAGGGATGGCACGGCTTGGCAGTTCGGGCTGGACTGTTCCCATGAGGCCAGGGTCAGACTGATTTGCATATGGCCATGTCTGAACTGGGGTGGTGTGGAGTGCAAAAAAACGATGGATTTATGCCCAGATATCTGTACTGGGGTGAATGTATGACATTGTTCTGCATTCTGTCCATCAACTGTGGTTTTTGCATTTGTCCCACCGAGTGGGATGGGTATGCTCAGACGTGAGTCCCATGCTCTCCACACCACTGGATTCAAGCAAGCCGGGCAGAAGACGGCTGGAATGCCAGAAACCGGTCCTCGGAAGCTTGTTTCCGGTCCAGGGAAGGCATGGCTTGGCAGTTCGGGCTGGACTGTTCCCTTGAGACACAGGGTCAGACTGATTTGCATATGGCCATGTCTGAACTGGGGTGGTGTGGAGTGCAAAAAAGCGATGGATTTATGCCCAGATCTCTGTACTGGTGTGAATGTATGACATTGTTCTGCATTATGTCCATCAACTGTGGTTTTTGCATTTGTCACACCGAGTGGGATGGGTATGCTCAGACGTGAGTCCCATGCTCTCCACACCACTGGATTCAAGCAAGCCGGCTGAAGACGGCTGGAATGCCAGAAACCGGTCCTCAGAAGCTTGTTTCCTGTCTAGGGAAGGCATGGCTTGGCAGTTCGGGCTGGACTGTTCCCATGAGGCACAGGGTCAGACTGATTTGCATATGGGCATGTCTGAACTGGGGTGGTGTGGAGTGCAAAAAAACCAATGGATTTAGGCCCAGATCTCTGTACTGGGGTGAATGTATGACATTGTTCTGCATTCTGTCCACCAACTGTGGTTTTTGCATTTGTCACCCCGAGTGGGATGGGTATGCTCAGACTTGAGTCCCATGCTCTCCACACCACTGGATTCAAGCAAGCCGGGCAGAAAACGGCTGGAATGCCAGAAACCGGTCCTCGGAAGCTTGTTTCCAGTCCAGGGAAGGCATGGCTTGGCAGTTCGGGCTGGACTGTTCCCATGAGGCACAGGGTCAGACTGATTTGCATATGGCCATGTCTGAACTGGGGTGGTGTGGAGTGCAAAAAAACGATGGATTTAGGCCCAGATCTCTGTACTGGGGTGAATGTATGACATTGTTTTGCATTCTGTCCATCAACTGTGGTTTTTGCATTTGTCACCCCGAGTGGGATGGGTATGCTCAGACGTGAGTCCCATGCTCTCCACACTACTGGATTCTAGCAAGCTGGGCTGAAAACGGCTGGAATACCAGAAACCGGTCCTCGGAAGCTTGTTTCCGGTCCAGGGAAAGCATGGCTTGGCCGTTCGGGCTGGACTGTTCCCATGAGGCAGAGGGCCAGACTGATTTGCATATGGCCATGTCTGAACTGGGGTGGTGTGGAGTGCAAAAAAACGATGGATTTAGGCCCAGACCTCTGTACTGGGGTGAATGTATGACATTGTTCTTCATTCTGTCCATCAACTGTGGTTTTTGCATTTGTCACCCCGAGTGGGATGGGTATGCTCAGACGTGAGTCCCATGCTCTCCACACATCTGGATTCAAGCAAGCCGGGCTGAAGACAGCTGGAATGCCAGAAACCGGTCCTCGGAAGCCTGTTTCCGGTCCAGGGAAGGCATGGCTGGTCAGTTCGGGCTGGCCTGTTCCCATGAGGCACAGGGTCCGACTGATTTGCATATGGCCATGTCTGAACTGGGGTGGTGTGGAGTGCAAAAAAACGATGGATTTAGGCCCAGACCTCTGTACTGGGGTGAATGTATGACATTGTTCTGCATTCTGTCCATCAACTGTGGTTTTTGCATTTGTCACCCCGAGTGGGATGGGTATGCTCAGACGTGAGTCCCATGCTCTCCACACCACTGGATTCAAGCAAGCCGGGCCGAAGACGGCTGGAATGCCAGAAACCGGTCCTCGGAAGCTTGTTTCCGGTCTAGGGATGGCATGGCTTGGCAGTTCGGGCTGGACTGTTCCCATGAGGCACAGGGTCAGACTGATTTGCATATGGCCATGTCTGAACTGGGGTGGTGTGGAGTGCAAAAAAACGATGGATTTATGCCCAGATCTCTGTACTGGGGTGAATGTATGACATTGTTCTGCATTCTGTCCATCAACTGTGGTTTTTGCATTTGTCACCCCGAGTGGGATGGGTATGCTCAGACGTGAGTCCCATGCTCTCCACACCACTGGATTCAAGCAAGCCGGGCCGAAGACGGCTGGAATGCCAGAAACCGGTCCTCGGAAGCTTGTTTCCGGTCTAGGGATGGCATGGCTTGGCAGTTCGGGCTGGACTGTTCCCATGAGGCACAGGGTCAGACTGATTTGCATATGGCCATGTCTGAACTGGGGTGGTGTGGAGTGCAAAAAAATGATGGATTTATGCCCAGATCTCTGTACTGGGGTGAATGTATGACATTGTTCTGCGCTCTGTCCATCAACTGTGGTTTTTGCATTTGTCCCACCGAGTGGGATGGGTATGCTCAGACGTGAGTCCCATGCTCTCCACACCACTGGTTTCAAGCAAGCCGGGCAGAAGACGGCTGGAATGCCAGAAACCGGTCCTCGGAAGCTTGTTTCCGGTCCAGGGAAGGCATGGCTTGGCAGTTCGGGCTGGACTGTTCCCATGAGGCACAGGGTCAGACTGATTTGCATATGGCCATGTCTGAACTGGGGTGGTGTGGAGTGCAAAAAAACGATGGATTTATGCCCAGATCTCTGTACTGGTGTGAATGTATGACATTGTTCTGCATTCTGTCCATCAACTGTGGTTTTTGCATTTGCCACACAGAGTGGGATGGGTATGCTCAGACGTGAGTCCCATGCTCTCCACACCACTGGATTCAAGCAAGCCGGCTGAAGACGGCTGAAATGCCAGAAACCTGTCCTCAGAAGCTTGTTTCCGGTCCAGGGAAGGCATGGCTTGGCAGTTCGGGCTGGACTGTTCCCATGAGGCACAGGGTCAGACTGATTTGCATATGGGCATGTCTGAACTGTGGTGGTGTGGAGTGCAAAAAAACAATGGATTTTGGCCCAGATCTCTGTACTGGGATGAATGTATGACATTGTTCTGCATTCTGTCCACCAACTGTGGTTTTTGCATTTGTCACCCCGAGTGGGATGGGTATGCTCAGACTTGAGTCCCATGCTCTCCACACCACTGGATTCAAGCAAGCCGGGCAGAAAACGGCTGGAATGCCAGAAACCGGTCCTCGGAAGCTTGTTTCCAGTCCAGGGAAGGCATGGCTTGGCAGTTCGGGCTGGACTGTTCCCATGAGGCACAGGGTCAGACTGATTTGCATATGGCCATGTCTGAACTGGGGTGGTGTGGAGTGCAAAAAAACGATGGATTTAGGCCCAGATCTCTGTACTGGGGTGAATGTATGACATTGTTTTGCATTCTGTCCATCAACTGTGGTTTTTGCATTTGTCACCCCGAGTGGGATGGGTATGCTCAGACGTGAGTCCCATGCTCTCCACACTACTGGATTCAAGCAAGCCGGGCTGAAAACGGCTGGAATACCAGAAACCGGTCCTCGGAAGCTTGTTTCCGGTCCAGGGAAAGCATGGCTTGGCCGTTCGGGCTGGACTGTTCCCATGAGGCAGAGGGCCAGACTGATTTGCATATGGCCATGTCTGAACTGGGGTGGTGTGGAGTGCAAAAAAACGATGGATTTAGGCCCAGACCTCTGTACTGGGGTGAATGTATGACATTGTTCTTCATTCTGTCCATCAACTGTGGTTTTTGCATTTGTCACCCCGAGTGGGATGGGTATGCTCAGACGTGAGTCCCATGCTCTCCACACATCTGGATTCAAGCAAGCCGGGCTGAAGACAGCTGGAATGCCAGAAACCGGTCCTCGGAAGCCTGTTTCCGGTCCAGGGAAGGCATGGCTGGTCAGTTCGGGCTGGCCTGTTCCCATGAGGCACAGGGTCCGACTGATTTGCATATGGCCATGTCTGAACTGGGGTGGTGTGGAGTGCAAAAAAACGATGGATTTAGGCCCAGACCTCTGTACTGGGGTGAATGTATGACATTGTTCTGCATTCTGTCCATCAACTGTGGTTTTTGCATTTGTCACCCCGAGTGGGATGGGTATGTTCAGACGTGAGTCCCATGCTCTCCACACCACTGGATTCAAGCAAGCCGGGCCGAAGACGGCTGGAATGCCAGAAACCGGTCCTCGGAAGCTTGTTTCCGGTCTAGGGATGGCATGGCTTGGCAGTTCGGGCTGGACTGTTCCCATGAGGCACAGGGTCAGACTGATTTGCATATGGCCATGTCTGAACTGGGGTGGTGTGGAGTGCAAAAAAACGATGGATTTATGATCAGATCTCTGTACTGGGGTGAATGTATGACATTGTTCTGCATTCTGTCCATCAACTGTGGTTTTTGCATTTGTCCCACCGAGTGGGATGGGTATGCTCAGACGTGAGTCCCATGCTCTCCACACCACTGGTTTCAAGCAAGCCGGGCAGAAGACGGCTGGAATGCCAGAAACTGGTCCTCGGAAGCTTGTTTCCGGTCCAGGGAAGGCATGGCTTGGCAGTTCGGGCTGGACTGTTCCCATGAGGCACAGGGTCAGACTGATTTGCATATGGCCATGTCTGAACTGGGGTGGTGTGGAGTGCAAAAAAACGATGGATTTATGCCCAGATCTCTGTACTGGTGTGAATGTATGACATTTTTCTGCATTCTGGCCATCAACTGTGGTTTTTGCATTTGTCACACCGAGTGGGATGGCTATGCTCAGACGTGAGTCCCATGCTCTCCACACCACTGGATTCTAGCAAGCCGGCTGAAGACGGCTGGAATGCCAGAAACCTGTCCTCAGAAGCTTGTTTCCGGTCCAGGGAAGGCATGGCTTGGCAGTTCGGGCTGGACTGTTCCCATGAGGCACAGGGTCAGACTGATTTGCATATGGACATGTCTGAACTGGGGTGGTGTGGAGTGCAAAAAAACGATGGATTTTGGCCCAGATCTCTGTACTGGGATGAATGTATGACATTGTTCTGCATTCCATCCATCAACTGTGGTTTTTGCATTTGTCACCCCGAGTGGGATGGGTATGCTCAGACGTGAGTCCCATGCTCTCCACACCACTGGATTCAAGCAAGCCGGGCTGAAGACTGCTGGAATGCCAGAAACCGGTCCTCGGAAGCTTGTTTCCGGTCCAGGGAAGGCATGGCTTGGCAGTTCGGGCTGGACTGTTCCCATGAGGCACAGCGTCCGACTGATTTGCATATGGCCATGTCTGAACTGGGGTGGTGTGGAGTGCAAAAAAACGATGGATTTAGGCCCAGATCTCTGTACTGGGGTGAATGTATGACATTGTTCTGCATTCTGTCCATCAACTGTAGTTTTTGCATTTGTCACCCCGAGTGGGATGGGTATGCTCAGACGTGAGTCCCATGCTCTCCACACCACTGGATTCAAGCAAGCCGGGCTGAAGACGGCAGGAATGCCAGAAACCGGTCCTCGGAAGCTTGTATCCGGTCCAGGGAAGGCATGGCTTGGCAGTTCGGGCTGGACTGTTCCCATGAGGCACAGGGTCAGACTGATTTGCATATGGCCATATCTGAACTGGGGTGGTGTGGAGTGCAAAAAACGATAGATTTAGGCCCAGATCTCTGTACTGGGGTGAATGTATGACATTGTTCTGCATTCTGTCCATCAACTGTGGTTTTTGCATTTGTCACCCCGAGTGGGATGGGTATGCTCAGACGTGAGTCCCATGCTCTCCACACCACTGGATTCAAGCAAGCCGGTCTGAAGACGGCTGGAATGCCCGAAACCGGTCCTCGGAAGCTTGTTTCCGGTCCAGGGAAGGCATGGCTTGGCAGTTCGGGCTGGACTGTTCCCATGAGGCACAGCGTCCGACTGATTTGCACATGGCCATGTCTGAACTGGGGTGGTGTGGAGTGCAAAAAAACGATGGATTTAGGCCCAGATCTCTGTACTGGGGTGAATGTATGACATTGTTCTGCATTCTGTCCATCAACTGTAGTTTTTGCATTTGTCACCCCGAGTGGGAAGGGTATGCTCAGACGTGAGTCCCATGCTCTCCACACCACTGGATTCAAGCAAGCTGGGCTGAAGACGTCTGGAATGCCAGAAACCGGTCCTCGGAAGCTTGTTTCCGGTCCAGGGAAGGCATGGCTTGGCAGTTCGGGCTGGACTGTTCCCATGAGGCACAGGGCCGACTGATTTGCATATGGCCATGTCTGAACTGGGGTGGTGTGGAGTGCAAAAAAACGATGGATTTAGGCCCAGATCTCTGTACTGGGGTGAATGTATGACATTGTTCTGCATTCTGTCAATCAACTGTGGTTTTTGCATTTGTCACCCCGAGTGGGATGGGTATGCTCACACGTGAGTCCCATGCTCTCCACACCACTGGATTCAAGCAAAACGGGCTGAAGACGTCTGGAATGCCAGAAACCCGTCCTCGGAAGCTTGTTTCCGGTCCAGGGAAGGCATGGCTTGGCAGTTCAGGCTGGACTGTTCCCATGAGGCACAGGGTCAGACTGATTTGCATATGGCCATGTCTGAACTGGGGTGGTGTGGAGTGCAAAAAAACGATGGATTTAGGCCCAGATCTCTGTACTGGGGTGAATGTATGACATTGTTCTGCATTCTGTCCATCAACTGTGGTTTTTGCACAGGCTTAACCGCTAGGCCACATCCAATGCAAGGGCCCAACATTTTTCTTGGCAGCCCGCGGTGATACCACCGAATACTCTGCATGGAAATGACTAAGGCTGCCTCACATTTGTCCTTATAACACTTTCTCCACTCACCCTACACTTCATGTCTCTCTTCTCACTGTTGCAGGTTCTTTTTCGCCTCTGTCTTCTTATGTCACTTTTTTCTGTCTTCATCATTCCACTCTTCTTTCTCTCTTTTCTATCTTCTCTCTTGCCATGGGCCTGCCTGTCCTGTGCGTTAACCACTGCATCAGGTTTCTTGGGAGAAAAGTGCCAACATGCACTGTTTTCAAATATATACTCACAGAAAAAAACGTAGTTATAAAAATAAGTCTGAAACTTGCCTGGAACTTTCCCTTTAGGAGCTTCTGCCCAGCTGCTTCCTGAGCGCGGTTCGGCGCGTGGCCATTGCCGGCTGTTCCTGCTCCCCCCTGCACATCCCACCATCAAGCAGCGGCTGTCGGGGGGGGGGGGGGACTACAGCCCTCAGAACACCCTTGGGGATTGCCACGCCCACTTCCGCACCCGTAGGCGCTGATAACACCGGCGCTCCCTCAGTGGAGCGGGTGACGCTTCTTCTAACACTTGCCTGGAACTTTCCCTTTAAGAGCTTCTGCCCAGCTGCTTCCTTCGCGCGGTTCGGCGCGTGGCCATTGCCGACTGTTCCTGCTGCCCCCTGCCGCAGCACATACCACCATCAAGCAGCCGCTGTCGGGGGGGGGCTACATCCCCCAGAACACCCTTGGGGATTGCCACGCCCGCCCACTTCCGCGCCCAGAGGCGCTGATAACACCGGCGCTCCCTCGGTGGAGCGGGTGACGCTTCTTCTGACACTTGCCTGGAACTTTCCCTTTAGGAGCTTCTGCCCAGCTGCTTCCTTCGCGCGGTTCGGCGCGTGGCCATTGCCGGCTGTTCCTGCTCCCCCCTGCCGCCGCACATCCCACCATCAAGTGGCCGCTGTCGGGGGGGACTACAGCCCCCAGAACACCCTTTGGGATTGCCACGCCCACTTCCGCGCCCAGAGGCGCTGATAACACCGGTGCTCCCTCGGTGGAGGCGGTGACGCTTCTTCTGACACTTGCCTGGAACTTTCCCTTTAGGAGCTTTTGCCCAGCTGCTTCCTTTGCGCGGTTCGGCGTGTGGCCATTGCCGGCTGTTCCTGCTCCCCCCTGCCACCGCACATCCCACCATCAAGCGGCCGCTGTCGGGAGTGGGGGGGACTACAGCCCTCAGAACACCCTTGGGGATTGCCACGCCCACCCACACCCACTTCCGCACCCGGAGGCGCTGATAACACCAGCACTCCCTCTGCGTCGCTGGACGTGCAATGGCAGGCCGAGGCTGGGCTGGGCCACCCACTTTACAGTGGCTCTGGGACATTCACAGAAAGGTCACAGTGTTTTTCTACTTTCTATAGAACTTTAAACTACCGGACCTATAACATTCTGTATTACGTGATCACACAATGTTATAACTTATTCATTGTAGTTCTGCTTTTTTGGGTTACTTAGTTTTTTATTCCTAAACTTTATTTGAGTCCAGCCTTGCAATATAAGCCACATAAATATGAGCTCACGCCACAGTAACGGCAGGAAATCCCTGGTGGGAGGGTCTGTTAGAGGAACACTGGATCACTTTATTACCAGGGCTGCTTCGGTTCTAGAAGGAGAGTAGAAATCACGGAACAAGTCAAGTCAAGCCAAGTCAGATAATTTATATAGCGCACTACATACCCAGAGGGTCTCAAGGCGCTTAGAAAGGGGAGGAGGATTACTTGTCAAATATCCACGTTTTAAGTTGCTTTCTGAATGCTAGGTGGTTCTGGGTAAGGCGAAGGTAAGCGGGGAGTGAGTTCCATGTTTTAGCAGCCAGGTATGAGAAGGATCTGCCTCCCATGGTGGTCTTGTTGATGCGGGGTACAGTGGCGAGGGCTTGGCTGGAAGAGCGTAGTTGGCAGGAGGGGGTGTAGAAGGACAGTCGTGAGTTGAGGCATTCGGGTCCGATGTCGTAGAGTGATTTGTGTGCGTGGGTTAGCAGTCGGAAAGTGATTCTCTTATTGACGGGTAGCCAGTGGAGGTCTTTCAGGTGACCGGAGATGTGTTCGTTGCGCGGGATGTCTAATATGATCCTGGCTGAGGCGTTTTGGATTCGTTGGAGTTTCTTCTGGAGTTTGGCGGTAGTACCTGCGTAGAGGGTGTTTCCGTAGTCCAGACGGCTCGTGACCAGAGCATGGGTGACTGTTTTCCTTGTTTCGGTGGGGATCCAGCGGAATGTTTTTCTGAGCATGCGAAGAATGTTGAAGCAGGATGAGGATACGGCGCTGACTTGTCTGTTCATTGAGAGTGAAGAATCCAGGATGACGCCTAGGTTCCGTGCGTGGTCTGTCGGGATGGGTGCTTTTCCAAGGGCTTCCGGCCACCAAGAGTCGTCCCATGCAGAGGGGGATGTACCTAAGATGAGGACTTCTGTTTTGTCTGAGTTCAGTTTCAGACGGCTTTGTTTCATCCATTCGGCAACTTCTTTCATTCCTTCGTGTAGGTTGGTTTTGGCGGTGCTGGGGTCATTGGTGAGAGAAAGGATTAGTTGAGTGTCATCCGCGTAAGAGATGATGTTGAGGTTGTGTTGGCGGGCGATGGCCGCGAGGGGGCTCATGTATACGTGGAAGAGGGTGGGGCTGAGTGAGGATCCTTGTGGTACGCCACAGATGACTTCAGTGGCCTCGGACTTGAATGGTGGGAGGCGGACTCTCTGGGTTCTTCCGGTGAGGAACGAGGTGATCCATTCAAGTGCTTTTCCTTGTATTCCGGTGTTATTGAGGCGTTGTAAAAGGGTGCTGTGGCAGACTGTGTCAAATGCTGCAGAGAGGTCGAGGAGGATGAGGGCGACTGTGTCTCCATTGTCCAGTAGAGTTCGAATGTCGTCTGTTGCTGCGATGAGGGCGGTCTCAGTGCTGTGTTTTGCTCGGAAGCCGGATTGTGAGGAGTCGAGGGATTTGTTGGCTTCAAGGAAAGCGGCGAGCTGGTTGTTGACAGCTTTCTCGATGACTTTGGCCGGGAATGGAAGGAGCGAGATGGGGCGGTAATTTTTGAGTTCGGTGGGGTCCGCTGTGGGTTTTTTCAGAAGGGCGGTGAGTTCAGCGTGTTTCCAGTCTTCCGGGAAGGTGGCGGAGTTGAAGGAGCAGTTGATGACGTCTCGGAGGTGCGGTGCTATGACGGAGTCTGCTTTGTTGAAGATGTGGTGAGGGCAAGGGTCTGTTGGGGATCCTGAGTGGATGGAGTTCATCAGGCGGATGGTGTCCTCAGTGGAGATTGGGTTCCAGTCGTTAAGGGTGTTCACGGGGGGAGAATGTTCAGCAAATGGTTGGGTGGGTTGGTCTCCGGGTTGGTTGTCGAAGCTGTTGTGGATGTCTGCAATCTTGTTGTGGAAGAATGAGGCTAGGGAGTCACAGAGGGCTTGAGAGGGGGTGATGTCGTTGGAGTTGGCTGAGGGATTGGAAAATTCCTTGACGATGTTGAAGAGTTCCTTGCTGTTGTGGGCGTTGTTGTCAAGTCGATCCTTGAATGCTGTTTTATCTATCCTCGGAACATCTGTACAAAAAACGTTCATCCCAGGGTTCTATCCAGCTAGCAACCTCTCCACCAGTCCACAGTATGGAAAAATATCTAATTGGTGATATTGGTATTCCACCACAGTTACAAGACTAAACAGTTTCAACTGAATCAAATAAGAACGATTCAAACGTAGAATCACCAGTAGAAATTATATCTGAGGAACAATCACCATTGATATTCCCTAGGCATACCTCGTGTAAGAACACACACAATAAAACATCAGGTCCAGGGCCCAAAACAAAAAAAAGAAAGCGTGGAGGGATCAGCCACAATGGTAGAAGTGCAAAAACTCCAAAACTATTACAGAGTCCTCCAAAGAGCCCAGGAATAACTGTAAGGAAGAGCATGTTAGATTACCAATCCCCACTCTCCCATTCTATTAAAGAACTAATGGGGAGCATGGAGCAATTGGTTAAATCTTTAATATTGCCACTAGTAGAGCGGGTTAAAAGAATGGCAGAACAACTGGGATCCATAGAAAAAGCAATTACAACCAATTCGGACCTAACTAGGGAATTGTCAAACTATAGGCAAAAACATCCGACTTGCACCACATTACCAGGGCTGTTACCAGTTGATAAACCATACAGTAAGGATCCACTCCCAGTACCAGATGAGAACACCTCTGCTCCTTTGACAACAGATAAGGGCCCTACTACTCCCAGGGGAGAAAGAGGGGAAAGGCAAGCCAATAAACTAGATAACTTTCACATAACTGCACCTAGGATGCCTCCCCCCGTTAAATACCCAAAGGTAAATCAGCAAAAAATTGATCTGCCACCAGAGGCGGCACCCTATGTCGTGGTATTGACTGGGGTTCCGGAACTGGTAGCTGAAAAAACTGAAAGCCATCAAGAGCTCAAAAACAAAGTGGTATACTGGTTGAGTAACAATAGGCCATTACCTCCTAATATCAATGGTGAAATTCTCCACGTAAGAAGACTTGGGTGGGTGGGTCATAGACCGAAGGATATACGGGGGGATGTCATTATCATCAATTTTAGAGACCGTAGAGTAATTAGACACATTGATGATTTGTACACCGACAGAGGCAGGGAAGAAATTTCTACACGCAATTTAAGTTATTTTTACCCTCAATCATTGTTGGCAAACCCTCTAAGATCTCGCGCCCTATATGGGTGCAATTTAGAACGCTCTGGTTTTAACGTCCCCACTTTTAATCGCTTCTCCACGCTTTCCGGGCTGGAAGGAGTAGATTGACTCCCCAACCAGGTCTTCGGGGATTGCTACGAACTTATACAACCAATAGTCTCACCAATCCCCATTACTGGTCTTGAAGGCAAACAGCTCAAATCATTGGATCTTAGCTTACTTCCAGTGGAACTAAATCGCATTGAAAAGGGGATAGTCTACTCTGTAGTAGGCAGTAAAAGTGCCAGGTCATCAGAAAGCGTTCCAGCCACTCCTTTGCACAGAAAGGACGTGGCACTCGGAACGTTTGACTACCTATTAGTAGAACAGGCTATAGTGTCAGCGGATAATATTCCAGTTAAAGAAGGTTCCCCTATTGCGTTTCTTTTCTGGAACATAGCTGGTCTCCGTCCTAAGGTAGAAAATGACACTGGGTCGAATTTCTTCCAGAATTACAATATAATATGTCTCCAGGAGACATGGACTACCACTAAAATCCATCTGGTAGGTTATAAAACCTATTTTTCCCCCGCATTACATGTAGCATCTAGCAGATCAAAAGGTGGTTTAAGTGTATTCATCTCAAATTCAATAGGGGGAGTGAAAATAACCCCTGTAGAATTGGAAGTGAACTTCCAGATACTGAGTCTTCGTTTTAGTAAAGAGGATACTGTTCTCCTAGTACATTTTTATAACCACTTACAAGATGGAGAACTGTTGACAGTATTGCGACAGTTGCGTTTCCAACTAGCTGCCTTGGTAAGGGGGTCTGTTGAAGGAGCTACAATTATCTGGGGTGGTGATTTTAATCAACACCCATGCCAACATAGTAACTGGAACTTGTGTTGGATAACAGACGAAAATGAGGATCCTATAGTTCATTTTTCCCACTCAAGTAGTGGAAATTGTCTAAATGAAACTCTTTCTGATTTGGATCTCATAATTGTAAACAAAAAGAATACCTCCACCCAGCTGCTGGATCCAACTATTGGTAGGGGCAGGCAGACCACCATAGATTTTATTCTGATATCTAATACTGTGGGTAACTGTGTCACTAATTTTGCAACACTTATTAATGTATTAAGCGATCATTGTGCTCTTAGTTAAATTTTTCGACCACTTCGTGAGCACAGCACGCAGAGTATAGTTAGTGCACTGAGGCAAAACACCATACACTTGGATAGATTAAATGGATTCTCCATAAAATGGGAGAAAGTCGATCCTCCAGAAATCACCAGGAGAGTCATAAATACAGCCTATTTTCCAATCCTCAAATGTTTAGGTTATTTCTACCCTCAATCATTGTTGGCAAACCCTTTAAGATCTCGCGCCCTATATGGGTGCAATTTAGAACGCTCTGGTTTTAACGTCCCTGTTAGACGGGGACCTGGAGGGTCGGCCGAGGACAAGGGGAGAGGCCTCCGGTGAGGGCCGTCTCCAGCGATCGTACAGACAAGTAACTTCCCCCCCACAGATGGACACCACACGAAGATAAGGTTAACGCTCTTTATATGCAGTTCTTGAAGTAAGGTAGTACGGTACAATGAGATCAGGACACAGGGATCCTCTCAATTCTAGTCTCTGGAAGGGAAAGGGGGTAGCGGGACAGTCTTGTTACCAATCTGGTATTGAGATGAGACGATGGGTAGCTCACAATCCTCGAGCTCGGCGTTCGGGAAGGTCGGGCCGCGGCAGCGCCAGCAGGTCCCGAGGAGGTCGTAGGTAGCAACGGGCAGCTGCAGCGCCAGCAGGTCCCGACGAAGAGGGTGGTTGCAAGAGGCCGCGGCAGCGCCAGCAGGTCCCCACGAGGATGAAGGTTGCAACGGGCCGCGGCAGCGCCAGCAGGTCCCACGAGGATGAAGGTTGCAGAAGGCCGCAGCAGAGCCAGCAGGCAGGACGACAGTTCACAAGGCAGGGCTGCGGCAGCGCCAGCAGTCCATCAAGGATGAGTTCTTCACGGTGTCTCTCGACTCCAGGATACAACTGCCTTCCTGCTCTGGAGCTGCCTCAGTTATAGGTCTGGCGCCCTTTGATGTCCGGACCCTCACTTGGAGGTCGGGAGGTCCGGGATGAGGGAGTCCAGACACCCAGCAGGGGGGTGGAGCCAGTGCCCGGGGAGGCTGGGGGCGATCGGCACCTGGCGGGGGAGAGCCATCGACACTTCTTTCTCCCATTGACCTGCCAAGTGGTCCGTTCACCTCCTGGGTGGATGGTGGTGCCGGGATGTCGGGGCCTGGCCAGGCCCAGGGTTGGGGTCGAGCTGAGGCCACGCGGCCTCGTGGTGCAGTGTCCAAGATGGCGGCTGGGCCGGGCAATGGTGCTGACGGTGGCCCCGGCCAGTGACACAGAGATATCCGGGAGCAGGCGTCCCGTAGGGGACGGGTTGCGGGTTGCTTCTGTGGGTAGCACCTGGAGAGCCGGTGTCTGGACCCTGTCATGCGGGGAGGGAGCGAGCCCTTCATGGGGCCTGTCCAACATGCGTCCCCCCCAGCTGAAGGCGGGGAGAGTCACCCATCCTCTTGGGGACTCTCCTCGTCGAGGCGGAAAAAGCGGGACAGGCCATCCGCGTTGGCGTGGTCTTGGCCTGGGCGATGCTCCACAGTGAAGTCCATCCCCTGCAGGGAGATGGACCATCTCAATAGTTTGGGATTCTCCCCCCGCATCTGCATTAACCATTGCAGGGGGCGATGATCTGTTTGCACCCGAAAGTGGGTACCGAAGAGGTAGGGCCGGAGCTTCTTAAGGGCCCATACTACTGCAAAGGCCTCCCGCTCGATGGTGCTCCAGCGCTGTTCTCGGGCCAGCAGGCGTCTGCTGATGAAGGCCAATGGTTGGTCGACTCCCTCGGGGTTCAGTTGGGAGAGGACGGCCCCAATGCCATGGTCTGAGGCATCAGTCTGGACGATGAACTCGCGGCTGTAGTTCCGGGCCTGGAGCACAGGGGCGGTGCACATGGCGGCCTTCAGCTTCTCGAAGGCCGCTTGACAGTCGGGAGTCCAGTTGACTGTTTTTGGGTGGTTCTTGGATGTGAGTTCCGTGAGGGGCCCCACAATGCTGCCATAGTCCTTCACAAACCGCCGGTAGTATCCGGTGAGCCCCAAGAAGGCTCGGACCTCGGTTTGGGTTACGGGGGGCTGCCAGGACTGGATGGCAGCGATCTTGAGCTGGAGGGGGGCCACCAGACCGCTTCCCACTTGGTGTCCGAGGTAGGTCACGGACCCCTGGCCAATTTGGCACTTGCTGGCCTTGATTGTGAGGCCGGCCTGTTGGAGGGCCTGCAGGACCTCTCGGAGGTGGCGGAGGTGGTCTGACCAGTGGCGGCTGTATACCGCGATATCGTCCAGGTAGGCGGCGCTGAACTCTTCGAGGCCCGCCAATACCTGGTTCACAAGTCGTTGAAAAGTGGCTGGAGCGTTTTTCATGCCGAATGGCATCACTTTGAAATGGTAGTGTCCATCCGGGGTGGAGAAAGCGGATCGTTCTTGGGCCCTGGGGGTGAGGCCGATCTGCCAGTAGCCTGCTGTCAGGTCGAAGATGCTTAGGTAGCGGGCAGCCCCCATGCGGTCGACCAGTTCATCTGCTCGGGGGATGGGGTGAGCGTCGGTTCGGGTGACAGCGTTCAGACCCCGATAGTCGACGCAGAATCGGAGCTCGGGTGTGGTGCCCGGGACAGCAGCTTTGGGGACCAGTACGACTGGGCTGGCCCAGGGGCTGTCCGAGGGTTCGATGACTCCGAGTGCGAGCATCTTGGAGACTTCTTCTTGGATGCAGGCGTGCACCCGATCTGGTACTCGGTACGCCCGGTGTCGGATAGGGGGACTGTCCCCAGTGTCCACGTCGTGCAGGCACCAGGGGGTGACCCCGGGGGTGAGGGAAAATAGGTTTGCAAATTGCAGCAGGAGGGCCCGACAGTCTTGGCGCTGCTCCGGGGTCAGGGCATCGGAGAGTCGGACCCCGTCCACCGAACCATCTTTTTCACGGGTCCTCAGTAGGTCAGGGAGGGGCTCGGAGTCCTCTTCCGCTCCACTGTCTGTAGCCATCAGCAGGCTGAGCTCCGAGCTCACGAAGTGTGGTTTGAGTCTGTTGGCGTGGAGGACCCGGAGGGGGTTCCGGGGGGATTCCATGTCGATGAGATAGGTGACGGGGCTCTTGCGCTCGACCACCTTGAAGGGCCCCGTCCATTTGTCCTGCAAGGCACAAGGTTCGATGGGGGACATCACCCATACCTGCTGACCAGGCTCGAACTCGATGGAGGAGGCATGTTGATCGTACCATTTCTTCATGTCCTCCTGACTGGCCTCAAGATTGGCTTTGGCGATCTCTCTGAATCGCCTGGTCTGATTGCGGAGGGTCAGGAGGTACTTGTAGACGTCTGGAGGGGTCTTCAGGGGGGCCATTTCCCATTCTTCTTTAACTAGGCTGAGGGGCCCTCGAACGGGGTGTCCGTACAGGAGTTCGAAGGGGCTGAAGCCGAGGGACTTCTGGGGGACTTCTCGGTAGGCGAAGAGGAGGCACGGGAGTAGCACGTCCCACTGGCGGCGTAGGGGTTCTTCCAGCCCCATGATCATCCCCTTGAGAGTGCGGTTGAACCGCTCGACCAGTCCGTTTCCTTGCGGGTGATAGGGGGTTGTGAATCGGTAGGTGACTCCGCACTGCTGCCAGAGGGATTTCATATACTTTGAAATAAAGTTCGTGCCCCTGTCGCTGCCGACCTCCCGGGGGAAGCCCACTCGAGAGAAGATCCCCATTAAGGCTCGGCCTACCACTGGTGCTGTTACAGTTCGAAGGGGAACGGCCTCGGGATAGCGGGTGGCGTGGTCCACCAGGACCAGGATGAATCGATGCCCTTGTGCTGTTCGGGGGTCCAGGGGCCCCACAATATCTATTCCCACCCTTTCGAACGGGGTGGTAACAACGGGGAATGGTTGCAGGGGTGCCTTGAGTTTGCGGCCGTTCTTCCCGCTGGCCTGGCAGGTGGGGCAGGACCGGCAGTGGTTGGAGACGTCATTTCTCATTTTTGGCCAGTAAAAGTGGGTTACCAGGCGGTTGTATGTTTTGTCTTGCCCCAAGTGTCCAGCCAGGGGGACATCATGTGCCAAGTTCAAAAGGAAGTCTCTGAAGCGGAGGGGCACCACCAGCACTCGACTGGCCCCCAACTCCGCGATTCTTTGCTCGCTGTACAGTAGGTCATTGTCCCAATAGATCCAGTGGGCCCCTGCGGTGTCTCCCGCGCTCTGGGCGAGTGCTTGCTGTCGCAGTCCCTCGAGGGAGGGACAGGTCTTTTGCTCTTGCCGGAATTGCTCCTGGGTGGGTCCCCCTTCTTGACGCCACTGAGCCAGGTCTGGAAGGTCTTGGGGCTGAGCGGGCCCTTCTTGGGTTTGTTCCGGGGGGGTCGGTATGGATGGTGTCTTCCTCTGGAGCGATCGGGGGAGGAGGTGCTGGCCATTCGGGTTCTTCAGGTCTGGGGATGGTGCGGGCGGCCATGGACCGGGTTGTTACGCACGCCCAGTCCGGGAGGCCCAACATCCCCAGGTGCTCTCTTCTTTCAACGGCCGCCCACGGGGAACTCTCGAGATCGTTTCCCAGGAGGCAGTCCACGGGGGCATCATCGCGGACAGTCACTTTTAGCATACCGGACACTCCTCCCCATTCGAAGGGGACGCAGGCCATCCGACACAGGCTCTCAGAATTGTCGGCCGATCGGACGGGGCAAAGAACGTTTGGCAGGATTTGTTCTGGGGTCACCAGGTGACAGCGGACGGCCGTCACACTGGCCCCCGTGTCACGCAGGGCTTCGGCCTTGCGCCCATTTATGTTCACCCACTGGCTGTATTTTCTGGTGTTGGCGGGTAGGGGAGCCCGCGGGATCATGTCTCTTCCCCCTAGGCAAGCCAGGACCATGGCGGCAGGTTCCCACTCGGGCTGCTCCTGCTCGTACTCTTCATGCTCTTCGGAGATTTGCTCTTCTCCTAGGGCGGCGGCAGCTACCTGGCGGGGCCCGGGAGTCTGGTTCTTTGGGCAGTTCGGGTCACTGGCATAGTGGCCGACTCGCTGGCATCGGTGACAAGTAACATTGGCTCGGAACCCCGGGCGCATCGGGGGGTTGCCCCGGCCGGCCGGGGGCGGGGTGTTGTGAGCGTGAGCGGCCGGGACGGCGTCTCTGCCCCGGCCCTGGCCTCCTCCTCCTCCTCGGGGACGATGATGACCTTGGTTGGTTCTGTTCTGCTCGTTTGGCCCACTCCGGGCCACTCGGGTGCTTTCCCATCGGTCAGCCTCAGCGGCGAGCTGCCGTGGTTCAGTCAATTTACTGTCGAGGAGGTGCTGCCTTAGCTCGACGAAGCAGTTGTTGGAGAGGTGTTCCCACACAATGAGGTTGAAGAGCTGCTCGTAGGTTGTTACGTGGCTACCCTTGATTCATCCCTCGAAGGCTCAGCTGAAATAGTTCACATATTCTGCCCAAGTTGTACCCGGGATCCGGGTGCAGTCGCGGAACCTCTGGCGGTACATCTCGGGCGTAAGCCCATATCGAGTGAGGAGGGCGGCCTTCATGTGGTCATAGGACGTCATTTGATGGTCCGGGAGCTGTAGCAGGGCATCGCGGCCTTCATTGACGAACCTCCCCGATAGACCGGCTCCCCAGTCACTTCGATCGATCCGGTGGGAGGTCATGGCGATCTCGTAGGCCTTGAACCACTGCTGTATGTCGTCGTTCCGATAATATTCACGGACCACATCTTTGGGGATGTGGACCTTTTGTTCGGTAGCGCCTGGGGTGCGCGGTTGCTCGGGCACCCCTAGGTCTTTGTTCTGTTTCCGCATTTCTATCTCTGCTAGCTTGCGCTCGTGTTCGTATGCCAGTCTTTTTTCTTCGAGTTCTCTCTGTCTTTGCTTTTCTTCCCGCTCTTCTCGGAGCCGTAAGTGTTCTAAGTTTATCTTTTGTTCCGCCAGTTTCAGCTCTCCGTCCAACTTGAGCCGTGCCAACTCTAATTCGTGTAGTCTGCTTTTTTCTCGTTCTTGGATCTCTTCCCGGGAGAGACCCGTTCTCCTTTCTTCCGTCAGAGTGGTGTTTGTCTCTGGTGCTTCGATGTTTTGGTCCCGGGGTCCGGCGGCATTTGTTTCTGCCCAGGATTCTAGGGCGTGTTTGAAGTCATCTTTCATGCTCAGACCGGTGGTAGCAATGCCTAGTTCTATACAAAATTGTTTTAGCTCTCGGTGGCTGTACTCTTCTAGTTTTTCCATCTGGAATTTCTCTGTAGATCCGCTCTCTTTGGTCGTCATTGTGGTTTAGTCGTAGGGTGAGTTACTCTCTGTACGATTACGCGTTGGTTCGGATCGCGCCGCTGGCCACCAATGTTAGACGGGGACCTGGAGGGTCGGCCGAGGACAAGGGGAGAGGCCTCCGGTGAGGGCCGTCTCCAGCGATCGTACAGACAAGTAACTTCCCCCCCACAGATGGACACCACACGAAGATAAGGTTAACGCTCTTTATATGCAGTTCTTGAAGTAAGGTAGTACGGTACAATGAGATCAGGACACGAGGATCCTCTCCATTCTAGTCTCTGGAAGGGAAAGAGGGTAGCAGGACAGTCTTGTTACCAATCTGGTATTGAGATGAGACGATGGGTAGCTCACAATCCTCGAGCTCGGCGTTCGGGAAGGTCGGGCCGCGGCAGCGCCAGCAGGTCCCGAGTAGGTCGTAGGTAGCAACGGGCCGCGGCAGCGCCAGCAGGTCCCGACGAAGAGGGTGGTTGCAAGAGGCAGCGGCAGCGCCAGCAGGTCCCCACGAGGATGAAGGTTGCAACGGGCCGCGGCAGCGCCAGCAGGTCCCACGAGGATGAAGGTTGCAGAAGGCCGCGCCAGCAGGCAGGACGACAGTTCACAAGGCAGGGCTGCGGCAGCGCCAGCAGTCCGTCAAGGATGAGTTCTTCACGGTGTCTCTCGACTCCAGGATACAACTGCCTTCCTGCTCTGGAGCTGCCTCAGTTATAGGTCTGGCGCCCTTTGATGTCCGGACCCTCGCACTTGGAGGTCGGGAGGTCCGGGATGAGGGAGTCCAGACACCCAGCAGGGGGGTGGAGCCAGTGCCCGGGGAGGCTGGGGGCGATCGGCACCTGGCGGGGGAGAGCCATCGACACTTCTTTCTCCCATTGACCTGCCAAGTGGTCCGTTCACCTCCTGGGTGGATGGTGGTGCCGGGATGTCGGGGTCTGGCCAGGCCCAGGGTTGGGGTCGAGCTGAGGCCACGCGGCCTCGTGGTGCAGTGTCCAAGATGGCGGCTGGGCCGGGCAATGGTGCTGACGGTGGCCCGGGCCAGTGATACAGAGATATCCTGGAGCAGGCGTCCCGTAGGGGACGGGTTGCGGGTTGCTTCTGTGGGTAGCACCTGGAGAGCCGGTGTCTGGACCCTGTCATGCGGGGAGGGAGCGAGCCCTTCATGTGGCCTGTCCAACAGTCCCCACTTTTAATCGCTTCTCCACGCTTTTCGGGCTGGAAGGAATAGATTGACTCCCCAACCAGGTCTTCGGGGATTGCTACAAACTTATACAACCAATAATCTCACCAATCCCCATTACTGGTCTTGAAGGCAAACAGCTCAAATCATTGGATCTTAGCTTACTTCCAGTGGAACTAAATCGCATTGAAAAGGGGATAGTCTACTCTGTAGTAGGCAGTAAAAGTGCCAGGTCATCAGAAAGCGTTCCAGCCACTCCTCTGCACAGAAAGGACGTGGCACTCGGAACGTTTGACGACCTATTAGTAGAACAGGCTATAGTGTCAGCGGATAATATTCCAGTTAAAGAAGGTTCCCCTATTGCGTTTCTTTTCTGGAACATAGCCGGTCTCCGTCCTAAGGTAGAAAATGACACTGGGTCGAATTTCTTCCAGAATTACAATATAATATGTCTCCAGGAGACATGGACTACCACTGAAATCCATCTGGTAGGTTATAAAACCTATTTTTCCCCCGCATTACATGTAGCATCTGGCAGATCAAAAGGCGGTTTAAGTGTATTCATCTCAAATTCAATAGGGGGAGTGAAAATAACCCCTGTAGAATTGGAAGTGAACTTCCAGATACTGAGTCTTCGTTTTAGTAAAGAGGATACTGTTCTCCTAGTACATTTTTATAACCACTTACAAGATGGAGAACTGTTGACAGTATTGCGACAGTTGCGTTTCCAACTAGCTGCCTTGGTAAGGGAGTCTGTTGAAGGAGCTCCAATTATCTGGGGTGGTGATTTTAATCAACACCCATGCCAACATAGTAACTGGAACTTGTGTTGGATAACAGACGAAAATGAGGATCCTATAGTTCATTTTTCCCACTCAAGTAGTGGAAATTGTCTTAATGAAACTCTTTCTGATTTGGATCTCATAATTGTAAACAAAAAGAATACCTCCACCCAGCTGCTGGATCCAACATTTATTGGTAGGGGCAGGCAGACCACCATAGATTTTATTCTGATATCTAATACTGTGGGTAACTGTGTCACTAATTTTGCAACACTAATTAATGTATTAAGCGATCACTGTGCTCTTAGTTTAATTTTTCGACCACTTCGTGAGCACAGCACGCAGAGTATAGTTAGTGCACTGAGGCAAAACACCATACACTTGGATAGATTAAATGGATTCTCCATAAAATGGGAGAAAGTCGATCCTCCAGAAATCACCAGGAGTCATAAATACAGCCTATTTTCCAATCCTCAAATGTTTAGATCTGTCCATATTGGACGAGGAAGTATTAAGTAATTTTAGGGTGGTCCTATAAGCAATAAATGAGGCACTGTTCGTAAATATAAAAAATAACCAATCTAATAAATCAGGGTGGTTAGACCACAGATGTACAGCAGCGCATTCCAAATTAAAAATAGCTCTGAAAAAATCAAATAGGGTGTCCCAAGAAATTGCAACCCTGAGGAGGGAAAATAATACAGCAAAAAAGGATAGAAATTCTGAATTAAAACAGGCTCTATGGGACCAACTACATAAAAGTTGTATCCATAAAAATAGTTCAGCCTTTTGGGCTGTGATTAAATCCCCCTTTCTATCCGTTCACAAAGACTCACCCGCCATTGATGTGGCTATTGACGAAATGACCTGGGTGGAGCACTTTTCAAAGATCTTTGAGAAAGGTCCAGGTAATTAGCATAGGCAAGAAGATGTAACTTCTGCTCAACCCGTGTTTCCTTATCCAATAACAATAGAAATTACTATTGACAAGGTTCAACAGGCTCTAAAAGCAAGCAAAAACGATTGCTTTTCCTGGCTGCTGTTTTCCTGGATGTGACACTCTGACGCTGTTGAACCCGGTCTGCGTCTCCTGAACCATCTTGCCGCTCTCAGCACTTTAAACCGCCGCTCCTTGCCGGACCCGCTTCGCGGGTCCCGCTACGCGGTGCCGTGCTGTTTGTGGGTGTTGGAGCAGAACCGAGGGTTTCTTAAGGACAGGGCTGCGAGCGCACTGGTAGCAGGACTACATTTCCCAAGAGTCCCTGCTATTCACCTGACTGCAAACACCTGGTGACGCTCTCCCTGTTGGACACGCCCCCTTCCTCTCATTAAAAGCTCTTGGACACGGATCTATCGTGGATTGCTTTTCCTGGCTGCTGTTTTCCTGGATGTGACACTCTGACGCTGTTGAACCCGGTTTGCGTCTCCTGAACCATCTTGCCGCTCTCAGCACTTTAAACCGCAGCTCCTTGCCGGACCCGCTTCGCGGGTCCCGCTACGCGGTGCCGTGCTGTTTGTGGGTGTTGGAGCAGAACCGAGGGTTTCTTAAGGACAGGGCTGCGAGCGCACTGGTAGCAGGACTACATTTCCCAAGAGTCCCTGCTATTCACCTGACTGCAAACACCTGGTGACGCTCTCCCTGTTGGACACGCCCCCTTCCTCTCATTAAAAGCTCTTGGACACGGATCTATTGTGGATTGCTTTTCCTGGCTGCTGTTTTCCTGGATGTGACACTCTGACGCTGTTGAACCCGGTCTGTGTCTCCTGAACCATCTTGCCGCTCTCAGCACTTTAAACCGCAGCTCCTTGCCGGACCCGCTTCGCGGGTCCCGCTACGCGGTGCCGTGCTGTTTGTGGGTGTTGGAGCAGAACCGAGGGTTTCTTAAGGACAGGGCTGCGAGCGCACTGGTAGCAGGACTACATTTCCCAAGAGTCCCTGCTATTCACCTGACTGCAAACACCTGGTGACGCTCTCCCTGTTGGACACGCCCCCTTCCTCTCATTAAAAGCTCTTGGACACGGATCTATTGTGGATTGCTTTTCCTGGCTGCTGTTTTCCTGGATGTGACACTCTGACGCTGTTGAACCCGGTCTGTGTCTCCTGAACCATCTTGCCGCTCTCAGCACTTTAAACCGCAGCTCCTTGCCGGACCCGCTTCGCGGGTCCCGCTACGCGGTGCCGTGCTATTTGTGGGTGTTGGAGCAGAACCGAGGGTTTCTTAAGGACAGGGCTGCGAGCGCACTGGTAGCAGGACTACATTTCCCAAGAGTCCCTGCTATTCACCGGACTGCAAACACCTGGTGACGCTCTCCCTGTTGGACACGCCCCCTTCCTCTTAGGCATATAATAACGACTGTACCCCCGCAGCGCGGGAGCGCGCCGGGAGAAGCCCGGGACAAGGGCGGGACCGACTGCGACCGACAGAGACCGATTGAGGCCGGGCTGGGCCACCCCCCTTTAGTTTGCTTGTTGCTTAGACCTATAGAGTGTTTTTGTATTGCTAAGTAGCGGTATATATTGTGTTATCTTTTATTATTAAATATTTCCTCTAATTTTAGGCTACATCGTATATTGTTTCCCTAATTAACATGACTACTAAGAAATTGAGGTCAGGAAGAGTTTTAGTTGGTAGAGCTTGTTCCAAAACTAAATCTAATCCCCTGCGAAATAAAGCTGGCTCAGCTCTCCAACTAAAAAGTAAATGTCAACTATACTCTTTATGGGATAAGGGTAAGGATAAAGTAGACAGAGAGGGGCCCCTCACTGAAACTATTAACATCAATTGTCAAGAAAATGAGCGAGTCCCCCCTGCTACTAAAAATGAAGGTACCCATTCAGGTATTAGTGTTCTATCCCCTTTAGATATTATATCCAATAAAAACCAAGAGAGAGACTCGGACAATCTTTTTGAAACCCAAGGAAAAGCTATAAATGTTGCAGATCGGGGTAGCATTTCCGTTATCCCTGTCGCGGCTCTAGTACATAATCCTCCTTCTTCTCCTACAGTAGATCAAAGATTTCATTCTGGTACTTCTCTATCCCTGCATATTCCCCCTGAAGATATTCTCCCAGAGGATTTCACGCTTCCTGATATAAACCTAGAGTCTCAGAAAGGACTAATTAAAGCGCAGAACTTTATTATCACACATGATCTTGTAACTACTCCTAGACTACATCTTTATAGTAGTACCCCTTCAAAAAACTCTGAGTTTTCATCCCTGAAATGAACCTATTCTCTAATTCTACTAACATTCAAAACAAAGATCCCCTAAATTCCTACATATGTGAAGATAATGTAATATCTAATTCCTTAGCTTCTCTAGAACGTCTCTTTTCATCTATTCTACAATTACTGGAAAGATTAGTTAATGGATCTGATAATGTATCTGATACAGTAACTCTGATTTTAAAGGCACTGCTGAATAATAAAACAGGATCAGAAGATGTTACTCATCAAAAAATTATCACTCCACCCAACCTAGATGTAGAAGAAACTGGGGAAGTAAAAATAAAAACATCTCCTGAGGTCCCTTTTCCGTTAGATCCCCTAATTAAAACTAATACTTATACTGCAGTTACTTCTGAATCTACCGCATATAGGAATGAGAATCCAATTAATGGTAACTGCGTAGCTTTCATTAACCAGGAAATTGAGACCCTATCACCAAAGGAGAATAAATTGACTAATACTCCACCCTCTATCTTCCCCATTTTCATTCCACAATTTAATAAAGAAACTTCAACCCTCCCTGTTGTTTCGGATAAAATCTCTCCATTAAAGGAGAAAAAACCGGAAATAACACTATCTAAAAAACAACGATGTAAAAAAAGAAAACCAAATCGTAGATTTTATAAAAAAAGGCAAAGGAAAATAATTTTTAATTGTGAACAAGAACCTTCGACGGATATTTCTAATCCTGTAGATTTTGACCCTAACCTGTCCCATGAGCCAGTGGGAACTATAAAGATGACCTCTACAGACACACAACAAGATCCTATACCTCATATAATTCAACAGCATCTAGATGAGCAGATAAAATTGGTGAAGGACCAAAAATCTACATTAATCATAGATCCTAAACCAAAATCAACCCTTAACCCCCTGGTTAGTTCTTTTTCAGACGTAGTTGCAACTGAATATGCAGCTAAGACAGTGCCTAAGACTAGGAAAAATGTGGATACCCTCTTCCTTGATTTTATACCTATTTTTGACCCAGACCTCATCTTAAATAGATCTGCTTTAGTTAATTGCTTTCATGAAATAGAGAGCTTAAAATTGATTCAATCTGCAGATCTAGATATAATAACATTAATAAATTTAGAAAATGGGATGAAATCACGGGTAAAATTTCACTCAAAACTGGTAACAAATCACGTCCTACAATGGGCGGAAGAACTTCAAATAAGAGGAATCGACGTCGATCCTTTTATTCCGGTCAAAATAGAAAGTTATAAATTCCAAAAAATGTTACCTTATCAGGGTAAAAAATCTGGTCCTCTAGATAGTTCCTCTACAGTGACCGAAGAGTTAAAAATACGGATATCAAAAAATGAGCGACAGGTGATAGTAAACAATCCGCTACCCATTAAACAATCTAGGGTAAAGGATGCCGATCTGGAGTGGAGCTGGTTGCCCGCTGTTTTATCAGATAAATCTGGTTTTGTACCTAAAATGAATTCAGAATTTTAGCGATAACTTAAAAATAATATCGTGGAACACCGCTGGTCTAAACCATAGCACAGAAAAGATGTCATACTTGCACTCTCTAAATGCTGACATTATTTGTTTGCAAGAAACGTGGTTGGTAGGGAATTTCCCGGCTGTAAAAGATTATTATGTATTAGAGAGTAATGCTACTCCCTCTACGAGGGGTCGAGCAAAGGGAGGGTTAGCCTGTCTTTTGACAAACAAAGTTAAATGGAATTATACCCACTATATTGATTCAAATAAATTATTTCAGGCAATAACCTTAATAAATTTTGCTAAAGATGTTCCTCAGAAATCACTGGTAATAATTAATGCTTACTTATCTCCAGATATAAACAATAATCCGGGTATTAAGATGATTTGTTCTTTTATTTCAAATCTTCAGGAATCTATTTCCCCTCCTCATATTTTATTATTAGGTGATCTAAATGGTAAAATATCTAATAGTGCCATGGAATTATTTAGGAATAAGGTAAAAGAGGAGACATTCATGATACCTAAAGCCATATTTCCGGAGAATATTAAAACAAATAAAAGGGGGAAATTAATATTGGAGAGTCTAGCAGAAGCAGACTGTATCATAATCAATGGAAGGCTTCCTTCGGATAGTCCCGCTCATTTTACTCATAAGTTAGAGAAGGGTGGTTCAATCCTAGACTACATGATAGTTGATAGTTCCTTTTTTGGCTTTTTAGAGGATTTTTCTGTACTTGTCACTGATCTTAGTGATCATAATGTTCTTCTCGCAAAATTAAATGTAATCTCACCACAAAGAGATTTATGGAATATTGGAGGTGACTTATTGAACCTTAATAATAAAAAAAGGAAATGTTATTGGAATTCAGGGTCTATTAGAAGTTTGTCCAATATATTAGAACACACAGCAAAGAACATAATCCATTGGGAAGGTAGAGAACTACTCTGTTTTGCATCCCTTTTACATACTTTAAAATCTAAAGTTCAAAAGCCTCCACTTGGAAAGATAATTCCTAAAATCCCTTTTGATTTACGTCGTTTAAATACAGAAATAAATAAACTAGTTAGGGCCCAGTATCTTTCCTTTATACCTGAACGTAGTAGAAGAATATCCCTCTTGAAAAGAAGGAGAAAAAGGATAAAGTCGAGATTAAAACAGGAGAAAGAAGATGCCCTCTGGATCAAACTTCGCGAGGCATCTAAATGTGGACAGGCCAAGACCTTTTGGTCATTAATTGGAGAAGGCTGTGGGGTAAGATCTAGACCCTCTCCGATATCTATTAACGAGCAGACATGGGTTGATTTTATACAGCAACTATATAGCAGTAATGGTGAGAAGTTTGGCCCTGGTAAGCTGCAGGAGGATTCATTTCCATACGATCCTCCGTCTGAACTGGAAATAGTTGCTGCAATAAAAGCTTTACGCACTTCTGGAGCATTAGGCCCAGATGAAATTTCGATTTCAGTGTTAAAATCATACAGTATGCTGTGGGGGAAAATTTTATACCCTGTCTTCAAAACTTGCTTTATTAATGGCATTGTCCCGCATTCCTGGAAGGGGAGTTTATTAATCCCTCTCTATAAAAAGGGGGCTAGAAACTTACCCCAAAACTATAGACAAATAGCCCTCTTAGATGCCATAGGCAAAGTTTTTGCTAAATGTTTATTGAACTCTTTAAATGACTGGGTATCAGCGTCTGCAATACTTCCGCTAGAACAAACTGGCTTTAGGAAACAGCATGGTACCCTGGACAATCTTACTGCCCTTCAAATCCTGGTGGAAAAATATGTTACAGTTCGTAGAGGGGGTGTATATGGGGCCTTTATTGACTTCTCTACGGCTTTTGATAAGGTAGATAGATCCTTGCTGTGGAGTAAGTTAACTAAACTAGAGATGCCCCCTAGTCTATTGAAGTTAGTCATTGCACTACACACAGACACTTGGTGTAGAGTTTTAATGGGTGGTGAGAGAGGACTGTCCCGGGTTATACCCACTAATATTGGACTAAAACAGGGCTGCCTATTGGCTCCCCTGTTGTTCTCCCTATATATTGCAGACCTCTGTTAGGTCCTGGTCCCCAGTCCTCCTTTGCTGACCATGCCCAAAACCATCACATGACACACCGGTAGTATAAAAAGGAGTCCTACCCTTATGTCAATGCTTGTTATTGCTACCTGTGGGTTCCTGCATCCTGGCTCCTGTGTTTCCTGTTGACTGCTGCTGTCTTTTCACGGTCTCGTGTAAAGACTTGGAGATTTCCCAGTTTATTTCACTTTATTCCCTTATCCTTGCTCCATTCCTTGTCCTAGTACCTTGTTTGTAGTATTCCCCTTACCTGCCCGCCCCTTTCCTTAGCGAGGTCTCCTTATAGTTAGAAGTCAGTTAGTGTACTTTAGGTTTAGTTTCCCGCCCCCCTCCCTTTTTCTAGGCTTGGACCGTTTGGTGCGACTACGACAACATTCAGGGGCCCCTGTTTGTTAGTTGCCCGTTTCGCTGCTCTCCCGATTCGGAGACGCGGCGAATTACACGGTTGCGTGAGCGCGGAGACGCGATAATTTGTTGCTAGAGCGCTACCCGTCTGCCTCATTATAAGCGGGAGTGACGTTTTCGTCCATTCCGCGAGACAAACCCGGCTGGGTTTGTTTACTCTCGAGTAAGACCGAGCGGATGAGAAAACGCGCCCTCGCCGATTCCTAGCTCCATTTCAAAGTACCCGTTAGACAGGGGTTTTTTACATGCCTGTACAAGTGGTGTGTTTTTTACCCTGCATATCCCTCAATTGACCAAACCATACACCCTTACTAAAACGTACAGTCTATTAAGTAAGACTCCTAAGAGAAGTTATCTTAGGTTAATAGTGACTGACAAACTCCTTGAAGCTAAGCCTGCGCAATCTTCCGGTAAGTGTATGTGACATGATATGCTTGGATAATGGTCTTATGTAGCAGAAGAAGGACTGGGGACTGAATAATTACCGTAGGGTGTACTTTGTGTTCCCCTTTTTGCAGGTGCAGAAGAAGGAGGCGGGTGTTCCTTTTTAAGGCACGTTACAAGGGTGGAAGGTTTGGTTGCCTTTTGATTTCCACCCTCTTTTCTGGGTCAGCAGCTTACTCATGTGTATCATTCAGTGAGTGGCTGGTGAGTCGGGGAAGGGGACTGGACTATTCCTCGTTCCTGCAGTGTGTGGGTTGGGCAGGAGTCCAACAGAATAACAAGCCCACGTTATAATACACTGCCCGAACTTGGATGGACGTAGAAGGAGGAGGGGACATGGCTGGCGCGGAAGCACCCTCCATGAATGATATAATGGGGGCCCTTGCTGCGTTACAGGCGCAAGTACAGGAATTGAGACAGGAGAACGTAGGGTTGAGACAAGAGCTGGTTGCGGTAAGGGCTCAGGCACAGGCACAACCCAGAGCTCAAAATCCCGTTATACATCCGGCTACTTTCCAGTATGGGGGGGCAGGACAGAGTAATCCTGGAGGAAGTACACCTGTGGCAATTACCGTAAATTCCCCTGTTCCTGTTCCTCTGGCTCCACCTGAACGGTTCTATAGAGACAGTGGGAAATACGGGATGTTTATGAACCAGTGTCAGTTACACTTTATGTGTAGGCCTGGTGCGTTTCCCGATGATGCTGCGAAGGTGGCCTTTACTCTTTCATATCTGGCTGGTACTGCTGCCCAGTGGGCTATCCCATTAGTGGAAGGGAACGACCAGGTATTGAGGGATTACAATGCTTTCAAAGAGTTGATGAGAGGGTTGTTTGCCAAACATGCTTTCATGCAAGCTAGTGACTCAGAATTACTGAAACTGCGACAGGGGCGACAGGATCTTCTGACATATATAGCGTCTTTTAATAGATTGATTGCAGAGACACATTGGCCAGCCGATAAGCGGACTTCCTTATTCTATCAGGGTCTTAATGATGATCTGAAGGACGTGGTGTCACAAGTAGTGGATCCCCCGGAAGAGTGCGCCGCTTTTATAGACTTAGTGGTTAAATTGAACCATAGGCTGTCAGAGCGACGCGGTGATCGTGGTCATTTCCAGGTGTCCCGAGGGAACTTCATAAAGACCGAAGTGAAACAGCAACCCGGTGAAGCCAAACCTGAACCAATGGAAATAGGAGGGGTCAGGGGGCCCCTTACACCTGAAGAAAGAAAGAGACGCAGAGATCAGAACTTATGTCTCTATTGCGGACAGGGAGGTCATTTTGCAAGAGAGTGTCCCGTTAAACCATCTAGGGCAGGTTATGACAAGAAGGTGGCATATGTACAGGTGGAAAGACCACTCCTATCTGTGCCTAGCAGAGGTCAATATGAGGTGTTGGGGGCAGTGGACTTGGCGCCCAGACATTTTGTGATTTCGGCACAGCTTCTATTGGCAGATTACCAAAGGGTGCCTGTTTCTGTGTTATTGGATTCGGGGGCCACTGGCAATTTTATTGACATCTCCCTAGCAGAGAAGCTCGGCGTGCCTTGTCAGTATAAGAAACAGCCAGAGCCGGTCCGAGCGATAGACGGAACTGAGTTGTCATCAGGGTGTATCACTAGACAAACCATGCCGCTCCGCTTGTTATGTGATAATGGTCACTCAGAGTGCGTGGTATTCGATCTGATAGACGCGCCTTCCTTTGGATTGGTGCTAGGGGTGCCTTGGCTCCAAGAACACAATCCTAGGATTGATTGGGTACTTCGGCTTGTCACTCTTGATTCGCATTATTGCCTGAAGCATTGCTATAGCGAGGCCAGTGGGGAGGTCCCTCCATTGTATTGTGCAGCCATGGAAGAGAACGGAGTTCCAAGACAATATGCGGAATACGCCGATGTGTTTGATAAGGGTTGTGCACAGAGTCTGCCACCACATCGGTCGTTTGACTGTAGGATAGACCTAGTGGAAGGGGTTCCTTTGCCTTGTAGTAGAGTTTATGCTCTGTCTGAACCCGAGGAAAAACATCTCAAAGAATATCTGGATGAGATGTTGGAACTAGGTTTTATCCGTCCCTCTTCTTCACCTGTCTCTTCGGCGATCTTTTTTATTCCTAAGAAGGAAGGCACTCTGAGGGTGTGTGTGGACTACCGGACATTGAATAAGGCCACTATTAAGAACAGGTACCCTCTTCCACTCATCCCCGTGTTGCTGGATCAGCTCCGCAAGGCCACAGTGTTCACTAAATTGGACTTGCGTGGAGCGTACCATCTGATCAGGGTGCGGCCCGGTGATGAGTGGAAGACGGCTTTTAAAACTAAACATGGGTTGTTTGAATACTGTGTGATGCCGTTCGGCTTGTGTAACGCGCCGGCGGCGTTCCGGTATTTCATAATTGAGGTCTTGAGCGAACATCTGGATAAGACAGTGATAGTTTACTTGGATGACATCCTTATCTTCTCAGAGACCGGAGTAGACCATCACACTCACGTGCGACAAGTGTTGCAGAAGCTGCGGGAACATCGGCTATATGCCAAACTGGAAAAATGTCAGTTTGATGCAGAGGAGGTAGAGTTTTTGGGATTCCTCATATCCGCTGAAGGGATACGAATGGACCCTAAAAAGATACAGGCTATTTTATCTTGGCCAGTGCCCACTACGGTGAAGCACATACAGGTACTTTTGGGGTTCGCCAATTTCTACCGGCGTTTTATCGCTCACTTTTCGGATATTGTGGCACCAATGACCCGCCTGTTAAGAAAGGGGGTTTTCTTTGAGTGGTCCCCGGAGGCACAGGGCGCTTTTCGGTTACTGTTGGAGACCTTTACGACCGCTCCAGTACTGGCTCATCCTGATCCGGCGTTTCCCTTTTTTGTAGAAACGGATGCTTCCGCGAGTGCAGTCGGTGGAGTTTTGTCCCAGAAGGAGGGGGGCACAGGAGATATGCACCCTATCGCTTATTTCTCAAAAACATTGTTGCCGGCCGAACGTAATTATACAGTAGCGGAGCGCGAACTTTTGGCGGTGAAATTGTCTTTTGAGGAATGGCGTCACTACCTGTGGGGGGCCCGTCATACCATCACAATCTATACAGATCACAAGAATCTAGAGTTTTTCAGATCAGCCCGGGCCTTGACACCAAGACAAATGCGATGGGTTTTGTTTTTTAATGAATATGATTTCATTATCACCTACAGACCTGCCGCTCAGCAGATTAAATCAGACGCCTTGTCCCAGATTCATGTCGACCCAGAGGAAGTGAAAGCAGGGAAGGAAAATAGACCTATGCTTGATGGTAGAAAGATTGTGGGAGTAGCTTCGGTGGAAGAATTTGCTTCCAGGATAAAAGAACTGTTGCGCAATATGGATTTGGCCCCGTGGTTGCAATTGTCTCAGGTGGTGGTTAGAGAGGGGTTGTTATATCAGGGGGATAGGTTGTTCATTCCACCCGAGTTGAGACAAAGGGTGGTGGAATGGTGTCATTCGTCCTCTTTAGTTGTGCACCCAGGAATTGGGAAGACAAAGGAGTTGTGCCTGAGGTGGTTTTGGTGGGATTCGGTGGCACAGGATATCCAGAAGTTTGTGACAGCCTGCCCGTTTGTGCCATCAATAAGCCCTCACATAGTAAGCCCTCGGGCCTTCTGCAGCCGTTGGCAGTACCCCCTTCCCCGTGGCATACTATTAGCATGGATTTTGTTACGGACCTTCCCTTGGTTTCCGGCTTCACTGCTATCTTTGTGGTCGTAGACTTGTTTACCAAAATGGCTCACTTTATACCACTCCGAAACATTCCCACAGCGAAGGAGATGGCATGGGAGTTCATGGTTTCGATAGTGCGGTTGCATGGGTTGCCCACAGCAGTCATCTCAGACAGGGGGGCGCAATTTGTGTCTCATTTCTGGAAGGAGCTCTGTCTGGTGCTTAAGATGGATATACGTTTGTCATCTGCGTACCATCCCCAGTCAGATGGGCAGACAGAACGCACCAACCAGAAAATGGAACAGTTTTTGATGTGCGTGACTACGTCCCTCTCGTGTGATTGGGTGAGGGCATTGCCTATAGCGGAATTCGCTTATAATAACAGTATACACTCGGCCTTGGGCATGACACCATTCTATTGCTCTATGGGATACCATCCTAGAGCCCTAGCCATCCAACCCACTGGGCATATGCCAGCCATTGATGAAGTATGTAAACGTTTGGGGGACATCTGGGAGGTGGCTAGGGGCAGCTTACAGGAAGCTAAGGAGGCAATGAAGGTACAGGCAGATCGCCATAGAGTTCCGGCCCCTGGTTATAAGGTGGGCGATCAAGTATGGTTGGCTTCACGTAATCTGAAACTACCGGGATCACGTAAATTACAACCCCGGTATGTAGGCCCCTTCCCCGTGAGTCAGGTAGTCAACCCTGTGGCGATGAAGCTGTTACTGCCCTCGGACTATAAGATCCATCCTGTGTTTCACACCTCATTGCTGAAGCCCTTTGTTCCCTCAGACCAGGTCCTGCCCCCTCCTGCCCCCTTACTAGTGGATGGCGAAGAGGAGTTTGAGGTACAGGCCATTCTTGATTCAAGGCGGAGAAGGGGTAGGTTGTATTACCTGGTAGATTGGAAGGGGTATGCCCCAGAGGATAGGACGTGGGAGCCAGCTGGAGGTGTACATGCGCCTCGGCTAGTGAGATTATTCCATAGACTGCATCCCAGGAAGCCGAGACCCGTGGGGAGGATTATCGGGGGGGGGGGGGTACTGTTAGGTCCTGGTCCCCAGTCCTCCTTTGCTGACCATGCCCAAAACCATCACATGACACACCGGTAGTATAAAAAGGAGTCCTACCCTTATGTCAATGCTTGTTATTGCTACCTGTGGGTTCCTGCATCCTGGCTCCTGTGTTTCCTGTTGACTGCTGCTGTCTTTTCATGGGCTCGTGTAAAGACTTGGAGATTTCCCAGTTTATTTCACTTTATTCCCTTATCCTTGCTCCATTCCTTGTCCTAGTACCTTGTTTGTAGTATTCCCCTTACCTGCCCGCCCCTTTCCTTAGCGAGGTCTCCTTATAGTTAGAAGTCAGTTAGTGTCCTTTAGGTTTAGTTTCCCGCCCCCCTCCCTTTTTCTAGGCTTGGACCGTTTGGTGCGACTACGACAACATTCAGGGGCCCCTATTTGTTAGTTGCCCGTTTCGCTGCTCTCCCGATTCGGAGACGCGGTGAATTACACGGTTGCGTGAGCACGGAGACGCGATAATTTGTTGCTAGAGCGCTACCCGTCCGCCTCATTATACGCGGAAGTGACGTTTTCGTCCATTCCGCGAGACAAACCCGGCTGGGTTTGTTTACTCTCGAGTAAGACCGAGCGGATGAGAAAACGCGCCCTCGCCGATTCCTAGCCCCATTTCAAAGTACCCGTTAGACAGGGGTTTTTTACATGCCTGTACAAGTGGTGTGTTTTTTACCCTGCATATCCCTCAATTGACCAAACCATACACCCTTACTAAAACGTACAGTCTATTAAGTAAGACGCCTAAGAGAAGTTATCTTAGGTTAATAGTGACTGACAAACTCCTTGAAGCTAAGCCTGCTCAATCTTCCGGTAAGTGTATGTGACATGATATGCTTGGATAATGGTCTTATGTAGCAGAAGAAGGACTAGGGACTGTATAATTACTGTAGGGTGTACTTTGTGTTCCCCTTTTTGCAGGTGCAGAAGAAGGAGGCGGGTGTTCCTTTTTAAGGCACGTTACAAGGGTGGAAGGTTTGGTTGCCTTTTGATTTCCACCCTCTTTTCTAGGTCAGCAGCTTACTCATGTGTATCATTCAGTGAGTGGCTGGTGAGTCGGGGAAGGGGACTGGACTATTCCTCGTTCCTGCAGTGTGTGGGTTGGGCAGGAGTCAAACAACCTCCCTAAGGCTATATTATCATCTAGTAACGGAATTGCACCTACTTTGGGGAAAACTCCAATAGCGTGCTTAATGTACGCGGATGACATTTTAATGCTGGACCTCACCCCAAAAGGTTTGAATGACCGTTTACAACTCTGTCCTCCTATGCTGAGGCTCACTTCTTGAAAATAAATATTTCAAAGAGTAAAATTATGTGCTTCCATGGAAGGAGAAAACCCAAATGTGAAATTTATTATTGGTCCATAGGGGGTGAAAGGTTAGAAGTAGTGAAATCATATCCCTTTCTTGGAAAGATTGTCATGAGCAATTTAAGCGAAAAAACCCACATTGAGAACAATAGCAGAAAAGCCCTTGTTCAAGGGAAGAGCCTTATTTCCTTTTACAAATCAACAGGTAGAAGGCATTTTTCCACACTGCTCGAGGTCTACTGAGCAAAAATCCCCGCATCCCTAATCTATGGCCTAGAAATAGTGGATATGGTATGTTGGAAATTTTTGGATTCTACCGAAGGAAAAATATTACGTAACTTAGCTTCTGTAAATACTACAAATTCTACGTCTTTGTTAAGACGAGAATTTGGTCTGCGCAGCTCTTGGGCCCAGGCAGCTGCTAGTGTGGTACGTTGGGTTTTCAATATTGCTGGAGGAACGCCTGGCACCTTGAGATATTTAATAAGAAGTGAGCTGTTGGGTTCCTTTAATGCTTACTCCTCTATTGTAAGGAATTTCCGACAGGCTGTTACCTTACTACAGCTAGATGAACAAAACCTATTTTTACAAACTGCTGCCCAACTAAGGTTATCCTTAAAATCTGCCTCTTGGGAGTTGAGCTTTAGAGTTGATAGTGGGTCAAGTAAATCTGCAAGCAGAATGTTCCCCATTGGTAAATTCTGTGAAATAAAAAAACCCCAACCATACATATGTTGGAACCTCTCCCATGGAGTTAGGCGTTTTATCCTTTTGTTAAGGTATAACTTACTTCCTCTGAACTGTCTTCTGTCCAAATGGCATGGTGGTTCAGATATTTGTAATTTCTGTAATTGTAATTCCCAGGATTTGTACCATGTTGTCTTTGTTTGTCCGGCTCTTATGGCATTTAGACGCAAATGGTTGAGACCTATGTGCCTCCAATTGGGTATTTTCACTGCTTATGATTTTATTGAAGCAATGCTTAATCCTCCAAACGAAATGTTTTGTTTTAAATTGTTTAACTTTTTAAAATGTTTTTTAACATTATATTGATAACTGAATATCTTGTAAAATTTCTTTCTTGTATTCTCATGAAATTTGTTGTTTATTCTTTATTGAATTTTTATGTGGACCTCAATTGAGTTCCGTTATCATAAATAAACAAATTTGAAATTTGAAATTTGCAAGCAAAAACGGCAAAGCCCCGGGTCCTGATGGGGTTCCAATAGATCTATTTAATTCAAATTTAGACTTTTGGGCCCCAATTCTGACTAGGGTACTTAAGGCAGCTTGTGGGGTGGGGCTATTGGATTCATGGTCCAAATCAATCATGGTCCCCATTTTTAAAAAAAGGGAACCGCCGGGAAGTATCCTGCTATCGTCCGATCTCTCTGCTGGACTCCCTGGGCAAAGTGGCCGGCAGAATTATTCTTGAACGCCTCCAGCGGTGGGCGGACAATGGCAGGATGCTTTCGGACATTCAATTTGGGTTCCGGGAGGGCCTAGGGACAGTTGAACAGGCCTTAAGCCTGACACTGTTACTAGGCAAGTAAGTATGTGCAAAGGCGGGCAGTATCTACATGGTATATGTGGATCTGTCAGCAGCCTTTGACTGCGTTTGCCATGCTAAACTTTGGTCTGTGTTACTGGACATGGGAGTGGATCTATCTTTGGTAAATTTCCTGCCTGAATTATACTCCAATGCCTCAGCTAGGGTGAGGTTTGGGGTAAAGGGAGAGCTATCCGCGTCATTCGGAGTAGAGAGAGGAGTCAGACAAGGTTGTGTCCTGGCTCCCTTTCTCTTCACGCTTTACACCAACGGCTTGGAGAGAGCTATGCTGACCGGGAGCCAGGACTTTCCATTAATAAAACACCATCCGATTCCAGCTCTACTTTACGCGGACGACGGGGTGATACTGGCTCGTACCCCTTTAGAACTGCAGAGGGTCGCTTAATAGATATTCCCAATTCATGGGTAACTGGATTTACGTATTAATATCAAAAAAACCTTTGTTATGACAGCAGGACCAGGGAAAAAAAGGACATATATCTAAATAAGGAGAAATTGGCAATCACAGCACAGTACCCATACATGGGAATTATTATTGACCATAAATTAAATTGGAAATCAGCAATTGAATCCAGAAAATTCCATCTCATGAGAGCTACTACGGCCTTCGTAAATTTCTCAAATAAATTGGGAAAGAGACCGCCGGTAGAGCTTTTAAAGATTCATAAAGCTAAATGCCAATCAGTAGCGCTATATGGGGCTGGAGTGTGGGGTATGTAATTACCAGTAGCTTACAAGCGGCAGAAAACGCTTTCTTGAGATTCCTTCTAACAGCACCAGAGAGTCTATCTACTTTTTCGTGTCACATGGAATTGGGGATTTCTCATTTATCGGACTTAGCCAAAATACAACCACCTCTTCTTTGGCACCGTATTTGGTCGACAAATAAAAACCATTCACACAGCGAATAATTTCATATTGTATGGACCTGTCACAGTCACATAGGATTGGCTGGTTATCATACATAAAATGCTTCTTAAACGACCTAGGACTGGAAAAATATTACCTGGTACCAACTTCTATTCGTTCATTGGAGGACACTACAGGTGTTGTCCGTCGCACATCTAGAAGAAACACGGATAAGCAAAGAAGCTTCTAAACCATCTGTCCAACACTCCCTGGCTGTTCAAACAACTTTATCTATCCAGCCTTATTTAACCCATGATTTCACCACCTTTGCCAGATTTCTCCTAACTAGGTTCAAGTTAAACATTTTACATCGTCTGGTTGCCTTTCCTACAAGAAATAACTGGGTCTCAGAATTACCCTTATGTCCGTGCGATGAGACTTCAAGTCAGGCAACCATTCACACTTTCTTTTTCTGTAAATTTTACAGGGAGCACAGAAAGGCTTGGCTGATTCCGTTATTAAAACATACGGGTATCAGAAGGTGCCGCCCGGCCTTGTTATTCTTACAGTACCTGGGTGAGGAGTGGACATCGAAGTACATTGTTAAGTTTCTGAAATGTATCTTCCGACACCGACTACATTTATAACGATGTATAATTATGCGCATTAATAACCTAATTATGCATGCATAAAGCTAGATTATGTTCCCTTATAAAGTTCTATGTACATATCATGAATTTGTTTTAATGTTATATAAATTACAGAGCATCTAATAGTAAATTTGCCAGTTTTTAGAATATTACACACTTTAAAAAAATGTTTTATGAGGCAGTATCTCGTTTTAATGCAGAATGTGAAATGTAATTTTGTGTAACATGCTTTTATGTTTTTTTTACCTGATAAAAACCGAATAAAGAAATACTACTACACTGTGTCTAAAATTAACTTGCTTGAATGGCTGTCTCTCATCAAATTACACAGCTTCCACTTTTCTTGTCCTCACCTGGGAAACCATGACTGCCTCGCCACCCTTCAGAATCGTTGAGCCCTCCGGCTCAGATGGTCAGCTACTCCACTGCCTCCAGGCAGACTCAAGCCTTTGTCCTTTCGCCTTCTGACATGCTTCTCCCCTGTGGGACTGTGCCTTTTCCCCGAGATGTTGGATGCCTTCCCTGCCTTCCCTCTTCTGCGGCGAAGGCGCCTTGCGGTTCTTGAGTGGTGGTGCCCGGGTCACTCGGGCTGTCGCCGGATCTCTGGGGCCGGGGTACTCCACGGCGCCGACACATGGAGCGCTGCCACAGTGGTCTGATCGTGGCTTGATGGAGGGCGCTGATTTGACAGAGTGTAAAATAAAGATCCACACACACTTGTAGTAGTGTAGTTTCGCAGGTTTAATTCTTTGGTAATAACACCCACAAGCTGAGCTGTTCAGTCGTGAAGATTCAACGTCCAGAATGACGTCCCTGAGAATCTTCACAACTGAAGAGCGGCATAAAGAATATCGAACTTAGAATGAAGAGTTGCGTGGTGACTCACGACTCCTGCACAACTTATCATGACAGTAGAACATTTGCAATTGGTGATACAGCAGTTATATAACATCTTTCCTTCTTTGAAATACAACAAACAATAAAAAGCGAGAAAAACTAAAGTTGAAAAAAAAACAAGCAAAAGAAAATGTAAAGTACTGTCATATAGCTACTTCTTTTCTATATATTGTGTTAAGTTAGCATGAGCTTATTAAATGTTTAAACGCCATTTTTCCTTTTGCTTCATTTTGCACACGACACATAATTGTTATTTTAGCTTTCAACCTAGAAGAGCGTTGTGATTTACTTGAGAATAATATGTTATTACTCTGATATCAGCTTTGCTTGGTACACTGTCTGCACAGTGAGTGCTGAAACCTCCAAGGATAACTCGAAACAGTGTTGTTGTGAGGTCTGATCTTCGCACCTTCCTAGACATAACACAAATGCAGCTGCTGCCAAAATCTGGCTTTAAGCGGGTTTTATATTGCTTTGCTGAGAACACACGTATCACACTTGATGGTGCTTCGCATGCAGAGAGCTGGTGGAAGATGATGTGACCCTCTGCCACTGAAATTTTGAGGTATGGGCCTGCCCTGCTAAAACCCAAAAGAGACCTTTATAGATATAATATACTATGCTAGTTAGGGAGGGTGAGAAATAGGTGTTGTTAATTCCTATTCATTTCAGCATCTTAGTATGCTGTCACCGTTCGATTTCTATGGACTAGTAACTATGCTGATAACTTTGTTTATTATAATATGTTTGCTTGTATTATATAAGATACTGCGTTTGAGAACCCTGCATTAGTAACTATATATTTAAAATATGCACGTGTCCTCATTTACTCCACGTTCTGGTTTGAAATGATCATATAGCGAAAGAGTGTTCATGTGTTCCACAATACCTGAGGTATTCTAAGTTCATGTTCTGGTTTGTCTAAACATTGAGAGTTTGTTATGACCAATGAGACACTGTAGCTAGCTCGGTAAGGGGATTTTGGGTACTTAGGTGAGTTTTGGGTTATCCTAATTCACTGAGGTTTCAAATCTCTATGTACAGTTCTGTAGGAGAACAGAATTCCCGCTACAGTACATTGCTACTCTAAAACAAAATCTCTCAATCTGCAAGAAATCTGCTTCAGGCGTGCTGTTCTCTTTGTTGACACTACAGAAGATTCACCCACATCTTTACCCAAAGGAAAAGAAATATGTTCAGGGGCAATAGACTGTATTAACCGAACTTCTGGTGTCTGTGAAACATGACTAGATAAGGGTTGACCAAAAGGTGATGTAAGTTGAACTTCAGAAGAACAAAAGCTCGACTTGAAGACGGCTGTTCATACCCCAAATCAAACCAATCACAATGATCTGAATCTGAAGTAGAATGCTCTATGATTACATTGGCCTGATTAGAAGAAATTTTGACTAAAACTCTTTTGTTCCACCACCCTTTATTATCAAGAAGAGCAGACCCTCTACTAACATGAGTAACTAGAGTTGGAGAAGAGAAATGTGAGTGACCCTTTGGAAGTCTCTTCGGATTTTTAATAAGTACCCAATCTCCTTTCCGTAAAGGCTGATCAAAAGAGTGTTTACCTGCATCAAAACGTGATTTCATAGAAAGTTGCTTAGCGTTAACACGTTCTTGAAAAGAATTTAACTTGCTAAACGAATTGTTAAAACCATGCAACCAACTGGGATTGAGCAATGAATGAACACTCCTTTTCCTAAGTAAAGTAAATGGTGCAACCCCAGTGGTGGAGTGTGGTGTGGTATTATATGCCCATACCTTGTCATGCACAAAAGATAAAGGATCCAGCCTACCAGAAATTGCAGTTTGTGTACCCTCCTTGATTATACGATTACTCCTCTCAACCAATCCATTTGAAGAGGGAGAATACAATACAACGTTGTAATGAGAAATGTCATGTGTTTTAAGAAAAGAACACATCTTTTGAGAGACAAAATGTGTTCCGTTGTCAGTAACTATAGTTTTGGAAAAACCCTCGACATCACATACAGATTGCAAAAATTTGACAGCATTGTCAGTAGATGCAGAGTTGCAAAAGGAATAGTACAACCACTTAGTATAGTAATCAACCAAAACGATTAAATATTTGTTCTCAAGTGGTGAAAACATCATAAGGACCAGAAAAATGCAAACCTACTTTGTCCCATGGACCCACTGGAAGAGGTATAGGGCATAAAGGGGTGGAAAGAGTTTTCCAATGTTTATCAGAAAGGAGACATTGTGTACAATTGTCAATCATTCTTCTAATTTGTGAATCCATCGAAAGCCACCAATAAAATTGCTTAATGCGTTGACAGGTTTTGACAACACCAAGATGACCTTGATGAGCTGAACGAATAATTATATTGCGTAAAGATTCAGGTGGAACAAATAAATCATTACGCATAATCATATTGTTAACAAGAGAAAGTTCTTCTGAAACATTTGCAAAAGCTTTTAAATCAGAAGGCAGAGTTCTACGCTCAGGCCATTTGTTGACAATAAAATCCTTAACTTTTGAAAGTGTGACATCATCACTGTAAGCCGAGTTCCACTGGGACTCAGAAATAGGCTGACATTCAGCAACAGCATCACATGACGTCCCTGAGAATCTTCCCAACTGAAGAGCGCATAAAGAATGTCGAACTTAGAATGAAGAGTCACGTGGTGACACGCGACTCCTGCACAACTTATCATGACAGTAGAACATTTGCAATTGGTGATACAGCAGTTATATAACACAGAGTCACAACCAACCCTATTTCCCGACAATTCAATATAACTTTTGACACAAAGATCAGTGTTGCTTTTTAACCTTGCGGTGTTCGTGTGCTAATACCAGCCTGACCCTAAGATGGCGGCTAAATTGTACAGATCGATTCCTTTGCGAAGCTACGCTTGCGACTAATAATCAAATCTGTTTCCACCAGCAGGTCGAGCCTCCCAGAACTGGCACTGGCCTTCAGATGGGGACATTAATGTAGATATCAGCAATTCCCTCAGCAATATAGCCTACAGTGGTCGCTGCAATGCTGACCTCATCTCAGCCCTTCCCATGACACGAAGCCGGGGTGCAATATGCTCACATGATCTACGCTACAAACTGAGAGAGAGGGAGATGGTGGAGAGACATTGTGGTCTTTTAAGGTGCACGGTTGTCTCCAGTCAAAGTTCCCTGCCCAACAGATCGGCTGCTCCATCGCTGACCAACAGAGGCAATTACAGTACTTTTTAATAGTAGCTACGCGAAACTGAAACTCTACTGCTCACCCAAAAGTTCTCTGCATGTCTGTTTTGGACTGTTATGATGGTATTAACATAACTACTGTGAGTTAGGTAATTAATATATAGTTAATTAAATGGCCAAAAGTCTGGTTTAACGCATGATGGCAATTTTTTAATTCCCTTCCCTCCCTCGATCGATCTTGTTTTTCTATGTACATTAAATGCACTAGCAACGGGTTTAACTGTAATGTGTCTGTAACTGATGTAACGCTGTAACACGTCTTTAACCTCGTAAAGAGCTCTGATACCTCCGGGTCTAGCCAAGACTTCCTCGTCTCCTCACTGTGTCTCCTACACCCTCCTCTCCCTCTTCCCTCCTTCATTCTTTGCTTGCCTCCCCTATTACTTTCCTCTCTCCCCTGAATCTCTCTCCCCTGCCTGCTTTGTTTATTCTTGTTCCTATGCTCCCCTCAATCTCCCTCTCCCTTTTACATTACCCCCTTACACTTCTACACGCCATGAACCAACAGATGTAACCTGTAATTGATGTACTTCTGTATCTATGTGTAACTTGTAACCGATGTAACCCTATCAGCCTGACTCCCTAAAATGGCCTCCTATATTATGCCCTTGTCCAAAGCACTCCTACTCCCCTTGTTGGGGATGGAGCCAGCATTTTTGGCTGGAGACTCAGAGACCCTTCTGAGAGAGTCCACAGTGACAAGGGAGTTTCACATAGTGGAGGACTGGGATTGATCCCCTTCACCACTGGAAACCGTCTCCTACCCTGCCGGAAGTCGGACACTGTGTTCACGCTGGGTTTTCACCCCCTCCCCCTCCTCTTCCCTCCTTCATTCTTCTAAGTGTACTCATGATCAAAGCACTCCTCTCCCCTTGCTGGGGAGGGATCCAGCATCTATGCCCTGGAGTCTCAGCATCCCCACTGAGGGAGTCCACTGCAACAAGCAAAACAATCTAAATGAAAGACTGGGAATGATCCCTTTACCATGGAAAGCCGTCTTCCACCCAGCCGGACATCAGACACTGTTACTTCCTCCTCTCCTCGCTGTGTCTCCTACCCCCTCCTCCACCTCTTCCCTCCTTCATTCTTTGCTTGCCTCTCCTGTTCCTTTCCTCTCTCCCTTGAATCACTCTCCCCTGCCTGCTTTGTTTATCCTTGTGCCTATACTCAGCTAAATATCCCTCCCCATCGCCCTTTTACATTACCCCCTTACCCTTCTACACGCCATGAATCAACGGATGTAATTTGTAATTTTGCATCCTTCTGTAACAAGGTATAACTTGCAACCTATGTAACTGTCCTCATGTTAAGCGCTCTGATACCTCCGGGTCTAGCAGGTGCTATATAAAATTCAAGTAAATAAATAAAATAAATAAATGTATAAAATGGGCACATTGGTTCCACTTTTTGAGAACCACTTGGTGGCTATTGATGAGGGTGGTTATTCTACAGAGCGTAAATTATCACTTTTGTATGGCAGCTTAGGTCTCGCACTCAACACATTTTTGATAATCTGCCTCCTGCAGGAAGATCCTGCAGCCAATCTGGGTATAATCCTGGGAATGGTAAATTGGAAGCTGTTAAAAGATTACAAAAACAATTCACTGAGGAACCGAGCATCATATTAGAAAGCTATATATTTGTCAAACGCAAACAACTTCCAGATGAAGGAATTGAGGAATATGTTTCATCTTTCAGAATTCTAGCTGCCACATGCGATTTTGGGTCAAACGTTGACACACTCATTTTTGATCAATTCATTTTCAACTGTGCTTCAAGGAAGATTCAAGAACGTCTCCTCAGTTGCTGAAATCCTACACTGTATGAAGTCCTAGACCTAGCTAAAAGCAATGAAAGGTCACTAATATCTTCAAAAGCACTAAATCCTTAACCATCAGTCAGTTCAATTTCATGTACAACGTCTAATATTGAAAATGACACTTTGTGCACAGAAAACAACAAGGGTAGATTTATACAACAAGTATAGAAGGGTAGATTTAATAAGCAGAGAGCTCCTACTAAGAAATCTCAATCATATTGCTACCTGTGTGGTTCCAGGAATCATATTAGCAGTCATCCTGCTTGGCCCGACCTAGGGAAACGCTGCACCTCATGCAAACAACAAGGTCATTTTCAAGTGGTTTGCAGAAGCAGGAAGAACTCTCTACGAATTAACAACATAGATACATAACTTGGCAAATGCACTGAATCAATCAATAATGTTGTTTAAACTATTGACTGTTATTTGGTGTACACTACTTTGAAGGGCCCCGGATGTATGACATTAAACGCATGCTTTTACCACGCATGCTGTTACAACGCAGTTTTTACAACGCATGCTGTTACAACGCATAGCGCTTTGGAGTGCTGGATAGTGAATAGTTCAATTTACTATTCCAACTCCAGTCCCCGTGGATAGTAGCGAAGGTGTTGGATAGTAAATTAAAACTATTCCCTATCCTAGAGCACCCCCCAGTGCAATGCGTTGTCATGGTTTTCGTTGTAAAACCTGCGTTGTAAAAGCACTGCATTGTAAAAGTTTCGTTGTAAAGGATGTTTCCCAAGGGCCCCAAGTATGAAATATTAATTGATGAATTTCCTTTGCAGATCATGGCAGATTCTGGTTCCCCCATCACCAGCTTACGTGACACAACATTCTTTGAGTTGTAGGGCAACAATAAGACACTGCATGCACCTGATGTTAATCCTTTGGCATTTGGTGAAAAACCTATTGACATGCTAGGCTTTTTCAATGCAAATGTACAATGTTTAAGTAGAGAAACACCTACTATGGTTTACGATGCCATCAAGGGTAAGAATATTGTTGGTTGGCAGGATTTAGCCAAGATGGATTTATACTTGGTACCTGGTTTAGACAATCCAATCAGAGTGGGTGATCTTCCACACATAACTGTAAGTAACATTGAGGAACCATTGAATGTAATTTTAGATAAGCACAAAGCCCTTTTCTGAGATAGAGTTGGTACTGGTACTGTCAAGGGTTTGTCCATCAAATCAAATTTAAGTCCAATGCCAAACCTTTTGTGTACAAGGTTCGCCAAGTTCCATTATCTGTGAGGGAAGAATCAAAGCAACTTCTTAATGACCGATGTACTCAAGGTATCATAGAACATCTGGAACCCTTTCAATAGGTTGCACCAATTGTGGTTGCATGCAAAAAAATCAGACGAGATCCACCTATGTGTCGACTTGAGGTCTCTTAATAACAACATTTTAATTGATTGTCACCTACTGACAAGAATACATGAAATGTTGGCTAATTTAGGAGGTGCTAACTGGTTTTCAGTCATAGACTTAAGGTCTGCGTACCCCCAAATTGCTTTGGATTTTAAGTGCCTTATATTACCTTTTGGAATGGTGTCAGCTGCCAGCGTCTTCCATAAACTCAAGGATGTCTTATTTGCTGCTATGCAAGGTGTACAAGCCTATCAAGATGACATTTTGGTTTTTGGGAATTCCTTGGAGGAACACAATACCATCTTCGACAAGGTACTGGCAATACTCATGTACAAAGGTATGACTGACAGAAGAGAGAAATGTACATTTGCTACCCAGGATTTAGAGTATTTAGGGTACACCATCTCTAGGTCTAATATTAAGCCCAAATTATCTTTGATTAGAGCCATCAAGGATGCAAGTCCACCCACAGACCATGATGCACTTTGCTAATTTCTTAAACTCACAGAATATTATGCGGGATTTGTATCAGGTTATGCCTACACAGTTGAACCACTCAGAGTCTTGCTTAGGAAAGGCCAAAAGTTTGATTGAACTGATGAAGTTCAAAAGACATTTATCAAAGTAAAAGATTTAATTGTGCAAGCTCCTGCTTTATTGGCTTTTAAAGGAGGTTGTGATTCTACAATCACAGTAGATGCCAGCATCCGAGGTCTAGGTGCAATTTTGAGCCAAAAGGTAAATGATAAAGAACAAACCGTTGCATTTGCATCTAGATCACTTAGAAACTTTGAGAAGCAATACAGCATGATTCAATGTGAGGCTCTAGCATGCATTTGGACTATTCAGAATTTTAAAATGTATGTGTGGGACAGGTGGTTTGAACTTCGCACAGATCACAAACCTTTAGTCTCTATTTTTACAGGAGGTGTCCACAGTAACATATCCGCTACATTGATTAAACTTGTTTCCAAACTACATGAATATACATTTACTATGAGTCCTGTGTCAGGCGGAAGGAACTTTAGAGCTGATTGTCTTTCCCGCATGCCCTTCTCTGATTTCGATAATGAAAATGATGACATTGAATGAGTAGCAACTATAGATGACATTCTTGCTGTGCAAGATGAGGATGTTGTTTTCTCTGCTGAAGAATGGAAGACAGCGTATCAGAAAGATTAAATATTGAAAAAAGTTGGTACATACATCACTGTAGGTTGGCCTCTTGTGCACAATGAATTGAAAACTTTTGCACAGGTTTACAGTGAACTTTCTGTGGTTGATGGTTTGATCATGAGAGGTGACATGCATGTTCCTCCTTCAAAAATGCTCCCTTTTATTTCTGCCAAAACACATAAAGAGTGTTGGACTTGGTCCTTTTTGCAGGGTCATCCCTGAACTTTTTGCCTTCCTCCTGTATTTTGTCTGACCTGTTTTTGTTGGTTTTATGACTCTGGGCACTTTACCATTGCTGATCAGTGCTAAAGTGAATATGCTCTCCCTATTATAAATGAATGTATGAATTAGTGATTCCATGATTGGCTGGTTTGGTTTACCTGTCAGACCCTAGTACAGTGCACCAGGAGTGCCCAGGGCTGGTAATCCAAATGCTGCTCGTGGGCTTGCAGCACTAGTTGTGCCACCCACAGAAGCAGCCTGTAAAAGTGTGTCTAAGGCCTGCCATTGCAGAGCCTGTGTGCAGGTTGGTATTGCCGTGCTGCCTGGGCAAGTGCACCCACTTGCCAGTCCCTAAACCTTCCCTTTTCTTCAAATCAGACACCCCTATGGTAGGCCCAAGGGCAGGATGCATTGTACGTATAAGGTAGGACATGCCCTGATGTTTGTGGCATGTCCTAATAGTGAATTACAGCCATTTTCGTTTTTCACTATTGCAAGGTTACCTGTTCTCCATAGGTCAGAATGGGTAGTTAGATTATTACATTTTATAATCCTAACTGACTTGGAGAACTAGGTAGAAATTCGAGTTTAGTATGCCTGGACTCAGAATGATAAAATACGTCTTTTAGTGAAGTTGGTTTTAATATTCTGTGTTTGAAAATATCACTTTTAGAAAGTAGGTATTTTCTTGTCTAACTATCCAAGCCTGCCTCTGCGAGGTTGTGTATTCCTTGTCTGGAGTTTGAGTGTCAGGGCTGGGGGATTCCAGGAGACAGGGTGAGTCCGCCCAGTGGTGAATAGAGAGATCTGCATCTAGATGGGAGGGAAGAGTTGTACCTGGGACCTGAATAGGACTGTGCCTGCCCCCAACAGTGCTGGCTCCACCCCTGTGGGGCGTCTGATGTCTCTGCCTTGCACAGTGAAAGGAGAAAAGGAGTCAAGTCAACGGAGTGCTCGAGGGCTGTGCCTTTCCTCCACAATGTTGGATCCACCGCCAGTGGGGCGTCTGATGTTTCTGTCCTGCACTGTGAAAGGAAAGAAGGAGTCATGTAAACAGAGTGCTTCAGAACTGGTTTGGACTAGGCAAAGGCACCTTTACCCTCAGAGGACAAAGGATTTTGTGGTATAAATATTGGGACCCTGATCCCAAGAAATTAGATCACTTTTGGACAAACAAGAAGAAACCTTTGCCTAGGAGTGGAACCAAAAGAAACTGAAGAGAGACTATCCCTAAGCTATAGTGCTGCTTGGGGGAATGGCCTGCAGTGGTTGCTGACTGCCAAAGAAAGGAGAAAGGACTTTCTGTGCACTTTATTCATCTCCAAGGCTTGAGAGAAGAGCTTGCCTCCTGCTGAAGTCTCAGGGACTGTGCTGTAAAAACACGGGTTAACCCAATAAGTCGCTGGGACCTGGGAGGATAATTGATACAAACAAAGTGGTCCCAGATACTAAAACTACTAAACCATAAATCAAAAAAATTCAAAGAAAATATAACAGCATTGTTTTTATTCACAACGTGTATCATAGAAAATTATTCATAAAATACATCCATAGTTGATCACATTTAGTGCCCCTAAAAAATTGGAAAGGGAAGGGTAGTGGTTGGATGGTGAAGGTACTGAATGGATAAAGCAATGGTCACTATGACCTCAATAAACCAGAAATAATAATTGATTAACAAACTGAAAATCACAATTCATACATTGATTGGAGCAAAATCATGCCTCGGAAAATCTGTTGTCAAATGAGGGAATCTGGATTGGCCGATTCATGTGGACTAATTGAACCCCCGTGGCAATTCGCATTCATCCTCTGAAGATTACTTAGCTACTAGTGGGCACACCAAGATACAGTCTTTCCCTGTGACAGCCCGTGATCCTGCTTCTTTTAAGAAGCCGGATACCACTCGCTGAGTGCCACTATTTTAAATCAACGGCCAATCCAGATTCCCTCATTTGACAACAGCTTCTTGACTGTGTCAGAACACGACTGATTATATGAGTGGAGAAACCAATTGCGTAGGAACCCTGTTGGCCCCACAGTTCTGTTAAGAGTTTTTTCAGGATCCTGATTATTGTGACGGATTACCTTTTCATCGCCTGATTACGCTTTTTATATCAATATTCACTGCACCTTTTCGCGCCCTTGTCCTGATGAAGACCCTCTAGCAAGGTCACATCCCACACCTGCACGTATCTGGGTCGAAACGTCGACACTCTTCCTCATTTTCAGCCTCTTCTCCTGAACCATCATTTGTGATTTTCCGCGGAATGATTTTGCTCCAATCAATGTATGAATTGTGATTTTCAGTTTGTTAATCAATTATTATTTCTGGTTTATTGAGGTCATAGTGACCATTGCTTTATCCATTCAGTACCTTCACCATCCAACCACTACCCTTCCCTTTCCAATTTTTATGGGGCATTAAATGTGATCAACTATGGATGTATTTTATGAATAATTTTCTATGATACACGTTGTGAATAAAAACAATGCTGTTATATTTTCTTTGAATTTGTTTGATTTATGGTTTAGTAGTTTTAGTATCTGGGACCACTTTGTTTGTATCGAAGTCTCAGGGACAACAGACTTCAACCCCCAGCTCCCCAGAGTTCCTTGGGAAGTGCTTGCTGCTGTTTTGGGCCTTCTAAGGGACTGTGTGTCGCAAGGAGCTGGAAGCATGACTCAAGAGGAAGAAGTGTATCGCCGTCGCTACTGCTGCCGTCGCATCTTAGATGTTGCCGCTGTAGCTGTCGTATTGCACCGCATCTAGAGAAGCGCCTCGCATGCACGGAGAAGCGTGCCGCCTTCGGAGCTGCTGTCTTCGCATCACGGAACAAGGGTGTCGCCGCTGCAGTTGCCGCATTGCGTGGAAACATCTTGCAACGTCGGAGAAGAGTGTCGCTCCCAAAGCTGTTGTCGTCACATCATGGAACAAGGGTGTCGCCGCTGCAGCTGCCGCATCGAGTCGAGACTTCTCGCATCATCGGAGAAGCGTGCCGCATCTGGAAGAACTTCACGTATTTATTTCTTTGCATTGAAACTTTGCCGCATTTCCATCACTGCAACGCTTTCGTTGTGGAAGCATAACGCATCGTAAGGTACATTAACTCAAAGTGTTGCATTTTAAGAACTAAAGAGAACTAAGCTAACCATACCATTTTAAGTACAGTATTGTGGATTTTTTTCTATAGAAGGCTCTCCTGGGTCTTTAGTCACTGACAATGGAATGCACTTTCTATCTGACCTAGATGCACCAATTTGTGGCTAAATCAAACATCAAACACTAGTGAGTAGCACTATATTTACCATCCTCCAATGGTCTTGTTTAGAGAGGAAACAAGGTGATTAAAGAAAGTATACAACAGCCATTTCAGCCGGTTTGGATGTCAAATCATTCCAAATCATTCCTTAAAGATACAAATTTGGAAATATAACTCTTCTCCACATTGCACCACAGGGGTACTCCATTTCTTATGTTAAGAGGAAGAAAACATCATTCTGCATTGTTTCCTAATTGGTTAAAGGATCAACTCTGTGTCAGAGCCAGGTGTTAAGGTGACTGTCAAGTAAAAAGCCTCACCAAGAGTTCAAATGAAAAAACTTAAAATGACTATAAGCAAACACAATCGTTGAAATAATGTTGTGTCTCAAAACTGGCGATTTTGTATTTATCAAAAAATCAGTTATGGTGAGAAAGGGAGATTCTGTCTTTTCTTATCTTACTAAAGTACTCAAGGTTGGTAAAGGATCAGTGTTGCTGTAAAACAAAGGTTGGTGGAATATCCAGAATGCTATTAGATTATCTCACCAACAGGCTCAAGTAATTAACTAAAAGAAAGTTACAAGGTCTTCCACATATTGGACACAGTGGGTTCAACATAATTTAGAAAATGTAAGTAAGTAAGTAAGTAATTTTTTATTTGGATAGTTAATGAAAACCATTGCAATACAACCATTAAAATTTCGTCTGCACGCAAAAACGTAAATCACTACAAACATAAAAATTTCACCTGCATACATAAAATGGTATATATTCTGTTTAAATTTTTCTTTTTAAAAACATAAAATGGCAATTATTTAGACGATCATTATTAGAATGAGATATAACTTGTATTATAATGTTATATGAGAGACAATTAAGAGCCAGGTTTTGACATTTTCTTTTCCACCACCTTCATAAACTTCACAAAACTACAGTTCAACTGCGGGTGGTTGGGTGAAAAGCAGGCAAGAACTGCTTGTTTTCATGAGTGTATTCCTCGCTGGTTAAATTGGAATTTTAGCAAACGTTTTTGTTCCTCCAGCAATTTGTCGCATGAACACAACAGATGCAACATATCCTCCGGCGCCATGCCACATAAGCGACAGAGGGATCCCGCCTTATCATTAAGCCAGTGTGGAAAATGGCAGATACAGGGTAACAGGCCCAATCTATACGTTAAGAATTTCAATTTAGTAATTTTTGAGTAGCCCAAGTCAAGATAGTTGTTGTGCTTGTGCGGAATAGGAGTTTAGGGTCATCCATCCATGTGACCTTTTCGCAAGAGATGCCTTGTCTTCGGTCCATGAGAGATGTTTAATTGTTTTCTTTACCAATTTTTTAACCGTTATATGGTTTGTAGAGGTATTCCAAAGCTGTTGTAAGCCGAGATTTGCCAGACTGTCTTTCAGATACTTAGAGGATGGAGAGGCTGGGTTTCGCTCTAGTTCCGACCATAAATAATCGTTTAAGGTTCCCTTTTTGGCTATTCGGACTTTGTCCCAAACAGTTATGTACACCCCCTGTCTTGCCAGAAGCTGTTTCTAGCCACCAAACTCAAGCCTAATTTGAGCTGGGGAGGTGTGTTTTGGCAGGCAAAAAATAATCCTATATGCAGCTGTAACTGTATTGTCCAAAATCATTGCATCTCTGCCTCTCTGTACTTCACTCCCATAAGTAATTGTTGGCACGAGCTTGGCTCGTATTACTTGTGACAGGGGCAGGAGAAATGGGCTGGTAAGTTTATGATTTAGTGATTTTAAAGAAATTGCTACAGCAATGCCTTTACCTCTAATGCTAGCTTTATGAATAGTAAACTGGCAGCCATTGTCAATTTTGACTCCAAGGTATTTATACACTGACGTATCCTCAATACGGATATGGTTCGAAAACCAGGTGTAGGAATTTTTCCTTTTCTTGTTGATTGACATTGTCTGACTTTTTAGCCAGATTTATTGTCAGTTGGTTTGCATCCGAATATCTCTGTGTAGCATCCACAAGGTGTTGCAGCCCTACTTTTGTATGGCTGATTAGAACTATGTCATCCGCATAGAGTAAACTTGGCAATGTTAGTCCTGCGTGAGAGTTGCAACTATTGAGGATCGGAATAAGGTCACCTAAAAACAAGTTGAAAAGTGTGGGAGCCAAAACACAACCCTGTTTAAGACCTTTATTGGTTGGAATACGTCTTGACAGGTGGGAACCGTCACCCAGCTTTACCTGGATCCATGTCTCAGAAAATGTAAGCATTGAAAGGAATGCTCATGCAAACACAGACGTCGTTGTGACTCCTCGAACAGTTTCTGACATACCGAGTACCAGGTCTCATGAAATCTGGAGGCCAAATAGTTTCAAAGATTTTGTAATGTGTTAGCATTATTGTTGCTTATGTTTTGTTGCTGCATTGCTTCTTATTTTGTTTGAGGGGGAAGGTGATGTAGTATGCCACGTGCCTGTGGTGTGTCTCGTGGCACAGCAAACAGTCCCCATGAGACAGGGCACTCTAAGAGCAAGACTATACCAGTCACTCACAGAGCCAGGGAACTTCAGGCATCATAGTGAAATACAAAAACCAACATGCCTATTTTTTCCCTTTCTCCACACAGAACAGACGTTGATATTTGCAACAGAGATACAGAGTTGGGAGAACTGAACCCATCACTATGGATTAAGAAAACCAAGGGTACGTGATCATAAAGCTCCATAAGCATATTCAGTTGGTTCTAAGTTAAGCGCATACACATACTGAAAACATATTATTACAATTTTCAGGTGACGTCCTACAACCCAAGCACACAGCCCTGATGAAGACCGCACACAGAATATTTACCTTGTCCTAACCTTAAGACGGTCGAAACGCGTTGGCATCTAATAGTGGATTGGAGATATTGATGCTCCCTTGACCTTATTCACATGAGGAACACTGGACAATTGAACAATATTCCAGCAGAGCACCATTGTATATAGTAATACCCTCCTACACTACCTAGGACCAGAGACACAGCTTCTAACTGAGGGACTAAAAATCTAATCTCCCCAGTTAGCGAACCCCTGACTATATTAAGTAGGACCTATTGAATACCATTATTGCTTCTTGGAATGATCAGAACCAACCAAATCAACATGCGCATAATGAAATAATTAGTAGCATGTACAGTGTATATATGTTTTGTGTATAGTTAAATGTACTGTGAATTTAAATGTATTTTGTTATAGTTGAATGTACTGTGAATTTATATGTATTTTGTCTTTTAATAGCAATATATGATATGTATAAAGGAGAGCTATGAAATGAATGTAGATACCAATATACAATAAGAGACATAAAGAAAAAGTCAAAACGCAAGACAGCACATAGTCAATAAAAGGGACTTATGTGTTAAAAATAACAAGTGTAATCTATGGTGTCAGAGGTATCCTTTGTGTTATAATAGTGTTACCGATTCCAGCCTCTGAAGTCCTTAATTGAATCAACCCCCCATATATACCAAAACTTCGTGTAGACACCTGTCTACGAGGGAAGTACCTGAATTAATTTCAGACAAAACAGGAGATATCATTTTCTGCTACAGTGGGAGATTAACCCTCCCACTTCAAACCCCTATATATTGGTATCATCCCTGTGAAAAAGCTCGAAATCAGTCTACACATAAGCGCCTCGTTATGATCACGTACCCTAACTCTCATACCCACTGGTGATCCTCTCAACCAAACCTATCCTTAAATGGGTGAGCCAAAAACACTCAGCATCAGAGAAGAGGACATCGAAGCCCTACTCAGAAGACCATCGACATTGAACCCAGGAAACACAGCAATTAACTCTAGCCAAACAACTGAGCTAGAAAAAATAACTCGCCTCAAGAAAAAAAAAATCCGTACTTCACTGCACGGGGAAGTACTACTTGAACATCTAAGGGCAGGCACCACGCCTATTGGTCTCCAAGTTAAAAACGTGCCTGTAATTTTCACCGAAGATCCAGAATATCTACAAGGATTCAGCCATATTGGCACAAAGTGTTCCAGAGACTGGATGTTTCATTCCATCAAAACAGCTGAAAGGCTCGGTCTGAAAGAACAAGAATTGATTAAAGAATTGGAAGAAGCCTTCCGAAACAATCAAGCCGTAGAAAACGCCCAAGCCCTACTTGCAAAATTGGAGAAAGAAAATCAAATCTTCCAAAAAACCACCGAGGACATAAAAAGACAAAAGCTTCAAAAAGATATCCTAAATTACTCAGAAAAGAAAACGTACCCATATCTAGAAAAAGACTTTTACAAACAACCACAAAACACAGGGGCATTAAGGACATACGGGGGAAGAAGCCGTAGACAGTTCGTTACTTTTTCAGACGCTTCATCATTATCTGATAACCTAAGTGACACCGAACTACCCCCCAACAACAGAAACGACCAACAACGCCAATTCTACCAACAGGCACCTTTTTTAGACAGAGGTACAGGCCGTGCCAGGGGCCGTCCAAGGGGGAACAGATGGTTCAACCGACGACCCAATCAATTCCAAGGGGAAATCACGACAAGACGGAACACTTACAGATGGTAGACAACAGTGATGGAGCGATATTTAATCTATCTAACCACACTCTATCAACCCATGAGATCAATGCCCTAAACAAGGGCTTATCCTTTGTGCCCGCGGTCAAACCAGACCTATGCCAGTCTAAATTGGAGCTAATTCAATTGTTCCGCAAGATGCGCCTAAAAATATTCTTTCAAAACCAAGAGATGACGACCTCTCGCAATTACTCAGGGTTAAAAAATGTATCTACATTCTTCCCTCAAACCAACATGATGCCAATAGAACTTCTAACGTTCGAAAAAAACGTAATGCGAGATATGGATAATCTCGACAACAAAAAGAAGTACTATACCAAATGGAACTTACAAACGGAAGAAAAACAAGCTCTGGACAAACTGAAGGAAAACAGCAACCTTATAATAAAGCCGGCCGACAAAGGCGGCGGAATCGTGATTCTACCACGCGACATGTATGAAACTGAGGTATTAAGACAACTAGCGGACGAAAGATATTATCGGAAAACAAAAGAAGATTGGAACAAGAACATAAAAGAAAAACTGACCAAGCTTAAAGATCTGGGAGAAGAGGAAGGATGGCTATCCAAAAAAGAGGGAGACTATCTTATAAACCAAACACCAAGAACACCGATACTATATGTTCTCCCCAAGGTTCACAAAGACCCAAGAAATCCGCCAGGACGCCCCATTATTTCGGGAGTCAACTCAATACTAGAGCGGCCAGCAAAATACGTAGACACGTTTCTAAAACCTCTGGTGAGCTCTACGTCAAGTTACATCAAAGACACCACGCAAGCAATAAACTTCCTTGAAAAACATCCATTTGATGAGGAGTGTGAAATACTGGTAACTATGGATATTGTCAGCCTTTATTCGAACATTCCCCAAGAAGAAGGCCTAGAAGCATTAGAATTCTTCCTAGAAACAAGAGAAAGACCACACAATGTCCCATCCAATTTCCTGCTTAAACTAGCAGAAATATGCCTCAAGTACAACTTCTTCACCTTCAATAATGTACAGTATTTACAAACAATGGGAACCGCGATGGGTTGTCCCTTCGCGCCGGAGATGGCGATTATGTACATGGCGCTATATGAAGAACAGTGGATCTACAACAACAACCCCTACGACGCCCATATCAAAATATGGCGTCGTTACATAGATGACGTTTTCATGCTATGGAGAGGAAGTGAGGAACAATTACATGAATTTGCAACCTGGCTGAACGATAGGAATCCGAATATCAAATTTACAATATCTCACAACAAAAGAGAAATTAACTTCTTGGACCTAATGATAAAACAAGAAAACGGTGAAATCTACACATCGCTATATACGAAGGAAACCGATAGAAATACTTTCCTCCACTTTAATAGCTTTCATCAACGCAATTTGAGAGAAAACCTGCCATTAAGCCAGTTCTTCAGACTCAGGAGAAACTGCTCCAAAAAAGAAGATTATTTCTTCAATGCCAAAGAGCTCTCAATAAAGCTGGAAGAAAGAAAGTACCCAAAGAAGCTACTAAAGCGAGCTATGAAAAGGGCCTGGTTTTCCCCACGGGAGTCTCTCCTCACCCCAAAAGCAAGAAACAAAGAAACACCCATGGTGTGTGTCACGACGTTCTCCGGGGCCACTAATGACATCCAGAAAATTGTTCGCAAGAACTGGAACACAGTAAAAGGCTTGGAACCCTTTGAAAGTGCACCAATATTTGCCCTAAAGAGAAACAATAACATCAGAAACATGCTGGTGAGAGCAGACACCTATATGCCAAGACAAGAGACGTCCCTCAGGTCCATGTTGAGCCTACCACCTATCCAAGGCCATCGTAAATGTGGCAACTGCGTATCGTGTGACAGCACCTTAGAAGGAACAAAGTTTGAATATGGAAACAAATATATTCTCCATGAAGAATTTACCAACTGCAATACGCACAACGTCATATATGGCATTATATGCCCATGCGCTATGGCATACATTGGAAAAACAAGCCAACCTGTTAAAGCCCGAATCTCACAACACCGCTCAAGAATTCGACGCAAGACCCCCAATGCACCAATGGTAACACACTGCTCGGAGAAGGGCCACAGACCAGAAGATTTAAAATGGACAGTGTTGAGACACATTACAGGAAAAAACAGGGAAAACACCCTTTCGAGATTGGAAGCTAAAACTATACTATACCTGGGAACAATGAACAATGGACTAAATGAAATGTCGGAGCTTGCTAACTATAACTAATAAAATCAACTTCCCTACACACGTCACCCCCCCTACAAAATGGAAAACATCAGCTGTAATCCACGAGCGAGGCAATCCCGTTTCCAATAAAAAGAAAATTCATAAAAAGGATTCACAACTTCGGATCCCCACCGCATTGATATCTACCCGAGAGAAGTTAAACCACATCCAGTCACCTAGCAACCACGGTTAAACAACCAAGCACGCACCACGTGATCCCAACCAATCCCCATGCAGCTAACTGGAGCCAATCCAACTCCATCTGCCTCCGGAAAAGCAAACCACAGCGGAGCGGCGCACACAGATGCATATCGAGCTGGAAGCAAGAAAGAGACTAACCGCGGAACGAGAAGAAAACCTAGAAGGTATGAACTCAGATCGGTCACAAAACCGAGTTCCGCCCCCTCAAAATAGAGCGCAATGCGAGCACAGCCTTTTTTTGAACACAAGACCGCGCCCTTACAAAACAGAGCACTACGCGAGCACAGGCTGCGTCGAGCACCAGCGCCACAGTTAACACACGAGCGCCAACACCAAGGGATTCTCGGACAAATTGTACAAGCCTTCCACAAATCGTAAAAGGGGTGATGTAACAGAGATGAAGAATAAGATAGGATAAGAGCCCGAACACTACAGATTTTCACGCAGATAGCACTAGCGCCACCAGATAGCACCGAAGCTTCAGCGCTACTGTGGTTTCTAATGAACTTCAAAGGAGTTGACCAGCCCCTAAATCACCACAGAAAGTATGGTCACAGCAAACAGTCCCCATGAGACAGGGCACTCTAAGAGCAAGACTATACCAGTCACTCACAGAGCCAGGGAACTTCAGGCATCATAGTGAAATACAAAAACCAAAATGCCTATTTTTTCCCTTTCTCCACACAGAACAGACGTTGATATTTGCAACAGAGATACAGAGTTGGGAGAACTGAACCCATCACTATGGATTAAGAAAACCAAGGGTACGTGATCATAAAGCTCCATAAGCATATTCAGTTGGTTCTAAGTTAAGCGCATACACATACTGAAAACATATTATTACAATTTTCAGGTGACGTCCTACAACCCAAGCACACAGCCCTGATGAAGACCGCACACAGAATATTTACCTTGTCCTAACCTTAAGACGGTCGAAACGCGTTGGCATCTAATAGTGGATTGGAGATATTGATGCTCTCTTGACCTTATTCACATGAGGAACACTGGACAATTGAACAATATTCCAGCAGAGCACCATTGTATATAGTAATACCCTCCTACACTACCTAGGACCAGAGACACAGCTTCTAACTGAGGGACTAAATATCTAATCTCCCCAGTTAGCGAACCCCTGACTATATTAAGTAGGACCTATTGAATACCATTATTGCTTCTTGGAATGATCAGAACCAACCAAATGAACATGCACATAATGAAATAATTAGTAGCATGTACAGTGTATATATGTTTTGTGTATAGTTAAATGTACTGTGAATTTAAATGTATTTTGTTATAGTTGAATGTACTGTGAATTTATATGTATTTTGTCTTTTAATAGCAATATATGATATGTATAAAGGAGAGCTATGAAATGAATGTAGATACCAATATACAATAAGAGACATAAAGAAAAAGTCAAAACGCAAGACAGCACATAGTCAATAAAAGGGACTTATGTGTTAAAAATAACAAGTGTAATCTATGGTGTCAGAGGTATCCTTTGTGTTATAATTGTGGTGTATCTCGTGGCATGCTTGATCTCTTCCTTGTGAGTTCCGCCTCGAGATACACCACCATAATATGCTTATGTTTATTGTTGATATGATTAGAATATGTTTGTACTGTGCTCGTGGCGGCGGTAGCCGGTTAGCGAGTCAGCAGTTGTGCGGTCAGTTGACTCCACACTCCCAGCTGACTGGTTGCTGTTCGTCATAGGCAAAGAGGTATTCACAATAAAATATTTCTTCTTACAACAAGTTTCTTGTCCTCCTTACCACACCAAGCTATGGCAGAAGCAGGCAGCCCGGCCATGATGTCCGGCACACCCTGTGGACGATGGCTGCATGAGGGGTGAACCCCTGCTGTGTGTTTTTTTATGGGGGAAACGCTCATTCTTATTGCACAACGCCACCTTCCCTGCATGTTGACAGCAGGCCGAGCAAGGCCTACTGCCTGGCAGAGAGACTGCTGCCCTGGTGGTGTTGGATTAAGCCCTGATCTCTTGACTGGGTGAGAGTATTCTGCTTAATTCAGAAACTCTGTCCATCACCACCCCCTGTTGTTTAATTATTTTGTCCACCATAAGCGTGGAAGGGTATACTCAGACGTGAGTCCCTAGCTCATTGCACCATCAGGATTCAAGCAAGCCGGGCCGAAGACGGCTGAAATGCCAGAAACCGGTCCCCGGTAGCTTGTTTCCTTCCCAGTGAAAGAATTGGCTTGGTAGTTTGGTTTGCCCTGTTCCCATGATACACTGGGCCAGGGACAGACTAATTTGCATATAGCCAGGTTCTGAGCTGGGATGGTGCAGTGAGCTAAAAAACGGTGTTGGATTAAGCCCTGATCGCTTGACTGGGTGAGAGTATTCTGCTTAATTCAGAAACTCTGTCCATCACCACCCCCTGTTGTTTAATTATTGTGGTGAGAGTGCGGCACTCCATACATAGCTACAGCATAGTCTACCGCACCTAGAAGCAAGTGACGCACCACTGGCCCTAATGCCTCGACCGTGAGCAAGGCCAGCTACACTTGTTTAGTGCAAAGAAGAGGGGCTTGGTGAGAGATGTCTTGTAAAATGTGTTTTAATATATATATATATATATTAATTACTTTTCAGGCAGCATGATATCATCAGTAAATTTACGTGATGTAGATTATATATCGATTTATGTAAACATAATTTATAAATTATATCAACATAATTGTGTATTTTATAATGTATTTAAATGTATATTATGTATAATACACACATTCACAAAAATATATATTATATATAATATATATATTACACATACATATATTATCTATGCACACCTTGATATATAAATAGATTATATTTAGTTGTATATATATATTTTTTTTAATTGCTGTAATTTATTTCTTTGACCACTGCTTTTTAACTAAGATTAGGGACCCATGTGCCGTCTGGCACATAAAAGACATTTCTTTTATTTATGTACGTGGTACAGTGTTTGCAGCGAACAGTCTACAGGTTTTTTTTAATGTTGGTGTGTGCAACTCACATAAATGAATGGACTTTTTTATCAGAGAGGGCAAGCATCCATTATTTTTGTTACAAATCAGTGGGCACATAACATGTTAGGGTTTCTCTATACGCTTTGAGGAGTTCATATGATGCAGAGTAATTTGGCATGTTGGCAGCCCAATAGGAAGGGTGTAGGACTGGAGGATTGGGAGTGGATGATAAGTGAATCACACAGCCCGGATTCTATTCTAGGGTGAGCTAAGTGCTTCCATGGGCTGCTTTTGAGCGGTTTTTATAATACTAGTCTGATATTAGAGGTGTGTGGGTTCCACTGTGAAATTATGTATCTATGCAATCTCCATTTCCATGAGGTGCATAATGTGAAGGGAGACTGACTTTGCCCAACAATAGCAAAACATTATGAATCGAGGGGAGTAGCAATATTATTTGTAGGTAGCAAACAATGTGTAGGACAGAGAAATAATTGTAGGGTTAAGATTGAAGGGAGGAACAGGATAGGTTAGTCAGACATTATTTACAATGTTAAGCCTGTAAAAAATGCCCTTTTGCTGAAAGTACTACTAAATTAATCATTGTTATTATCATCATTCCTAATTTAAACCGAAGAGAACCAAGCAGCGGACCAAGAAGGGAAGGCCACAAGGCTCATAAGCCATTCCTGCTGTTAAGCCATCATGTTTAATAATTATTTTGTACTTTAACTATTCCCACCCAATATGTATTATGGCCTTCAGTGCTGCTTTCCATTTCCCCAACTTTCCTTGATCTTTTGTTCATCATACCTGCATAGTTTTTTATGTTTTTTGCATGCCATGTTTCCACTGCTGACTTCCTCCTGGCTGTGTCTTACTTTACCCACCTCCTTTTTGTTACGGCAGCAAAAACCTTTTCCCTTCCCCTCTTGTACATATCACCTCTCAGTCTCTGAGCAATGCAGTACCCGAAAACAGTTGACTTTTCCCATAGCTTTCAAAGTGACAAAGTTAGGCCTAGACAAAGTAGGAAAAAATTATATTTTCATGGTTAAAGTAAAGGGACAGAAAGGAGTGCTTGGTTAGTTGCCTGTGAAAATTACCTTAAAGAATACCCCCTAATAACTATTTGGTCTAATCTTTATCTTTTCCCGTTTCAGAACAGTCCAGCACTTCGACCTTCCCCTTAGCTCATGGTCCAGACGCAGCCTCCACATCCATACCCATTTCTGCTGGTGCTGCTGGGAATATGTACAATCCCATATTGCTGTTACTCTGTGTTCCTCATAACCTGGGTCAAGTACAGTACATCAAACAGTGGTTCTGTCAGAACAATTTACAAATATACGTTTTTGCTACTATAGGGGAGTGCACCTGATAGATCTTCCCTTTAGTTCAAACAAAGTACCAACGAATGACATATGCACATAGGCAAACTGTTAAATAAATAATCTAGGCTCTCTCAACACAATCCATTGGACATCAACATAAAGTAAAGTGACAGGACAGGTGCGCCATGAAAGTGAATTTAAAGTGCTCATGCAAATAGTGTTTGCGTTATTTACAAATACTACTATACAAATAATTTGAAAATTATTCAGTACACTGTTCTTATCATGATTTCAGACCTGATTGTGGCTGCATATTCATAAATACAAACATCAATTATAGCCAGTCTCAATGATACAGCAAAGATATAGTTGTCAACGTTGCGACCCCAAACATCCAAGGTGTGTCTGATGACATCTACTAGGGTCTTCATCAGGAGAACAAAGGAAAGTGAATCACGTGGAGGCACCCTAAAAATTATAAACCAGAATTACTTCTATGTGCATTTGAAAACTGCTAAGGACAATTCAATGCTCACATCCAATTATCACCTCGGCATACAAGTGAGAGTCTTCAAAAACTGGGGTTCGGAGAGGTCCCCAACAGCCAAATTGACCTTATACAAAATAGCAGTTCAGCCCACAGTAGCCATGGGCAATTGCAATTGGAGAGTAATTATGCTAAAATTAAGCAAGGTGGAAAATATGATACTAAAGAGAAACAATAAAGGAAAAGAGAACATGCAGCAAAATACAAAAAATGTAAACCGTATTGCAATAAGTAAAACAAGAAAATAGAATTTTAGAATGCGTAAACCTGACAAGACACACATATCCTTCCTTAGCAGAGCAAATATGAAACCAGAAATTTCAAAAGGATGGAAACTGTCCAAAACGCAAAAGCAAAGGAGAAAGAGACATACATAAATAAGAAAGTATTCCACGAAAATAAATAAGAGAAGAGTGCACCAAACTACCACCACAACCACACCGGCTGGCCAGACTGGCAAGGAAAATGGGGAACACGGACCACAGGTAAAGAAGTAGAAGAAAAGGATACCACGTGACCAGAAAACAGGGATAAGACACAACCAGGAAAACCAAGTACTACTGTAACAAAACACAGACAGAACTCCGAAAGTAAAAACAATAAGAAAACAATTGAACCAGAACGTAAGCAGCGGGTGCCTTACACCCAACCAGAAAGCAAGTAAAGAGTGGCATACACCATACTAGAAAGTAAGCAACAGGTGGCTAGCACCCAAACAGAAAGCAAGCAACGGGTGAATGACATTCAACCAGAAAGCAAGCAACGGGAGACATACACCCAACTAGAAAGCAAGCAACGGGTGAAAACACTCAACCGGAAAGTAAGCAATGGGTGAATACACTGCTTAACCAAGCTAGTGAATCCCCAAACAGCAAACAGAATAAAAAATTATATGGGTGGACTGCACCCCACCAAAAATCACAAACAAAGTCAAACCTCAAGTTAGACAATGCAAGAGAAAATAAACGCAAAGGAAATGCAGACGAAACCAACATGCCAAGAAAGAAATGCATTTACAGCACAGTAGCAGGTACATGACAATATGGTAAAAATAGATTATACGATTAAATTAAGGCAGGAATATCAGAAATGTAATGGCAGTACTATATAAAACAAATGAGAACCAACCCAATTGTATAAAAAGAGAAACATTAAATAACATAAGTAAAATGGCAAAAGAATGATAGAAAGAAAATGCAGGTATGAGAAGAAACATAAAAATACATAAAAGTAAAGCGCGTAGTAATGGGAGCCAAATATGAAACAGCAAATCATGTAGCTTAAGTGCCAGGATAACCACAAGTCACCCTTAAAGTGAAGTAACGAAGAAAACTGCATAGTGTCTCTAAAGTAAATGGGGTAAGGCTGGAAACAGTAAAAAAAATGTCCCACAAAATACCTCAGACAGATGGCTACACGGACGTCAAACTAAAAACCATAGGTTTTGAAGCAGGTGTGCATGTTACTGCGCTTACAGTATTCACAATTAAAACAACATGCCGGGGGGGCGTGGCCAAGATGGCGACCTGATCGGACGCAGGTCTGCGTGGCTCCCTGCCCTAAATCCCCCAAAGCCCGTATAAACATAGCTTATTGCCCCCAAATCGCTTGCTATTGCGGGGTCTGGCTGTCAAGGACACCCCCGACGCAGCTGTGAAACCACCAGTAACCTCTGCCTGGGGGTACCGGCCGACGGAAGGGTGAGGTGCGGCAGGCGCGAAAATAGAGGCCCCGGTCTGGGCCTAGACGGACTGACTGTGAAGGCGCCGAGCACCCGACGGCTGTGTCGGAAGACACCTCGCTCCCTCTTCTGCCCCCCCGGACGAGGTGGGGGGTCCGGAGCTTGGACCTGGGGTGCTGGGCCCCCGACGGCATCCTGCGAGGAGCGCTGAGAGCGCAAATCCGAGGGCCCGGTCCGGGCTTCCGACCCGAACTGCTGAGGAGACACCGAAGCTACAAGACTACGCCCGGCCCCGGTAGCACCTGGCTGGGAGCGGAGTCTCCTGGGGGGCCCCCGAGCGTCACTGGCGGTGAGTGGGGGCGGCCCGGAGGCTCATACGCGCCATAGACTGATTTGGGGTGTGCCCGGGTCCCCCGGAGAGGCTGATAGAGGCCACGAAGCGAGGGCACTAGTGAGACACTTTTCCCACATCCGCCCCTGGCACGGCGGTGATGACAGTGGTGTCACCTGCGGCCCTGGTCGCTGCCGGATTCCCCGCCTGTAGGTGCCCTGGCCGCTGGACGGGTGAGAGACAGCCGACGCCAAATCGAGGGCCCGGTCTAGGCCTAGGCGGACCGGCTGCGGAGGCGCCAAGCGGCTGAGGACCGAACCGGGGGCCGCCGCGCTCCCTCCCTCGACCCCCGGCCACCGTAAGGAAGCAGGACACAGGCCTAGAGGGCCGGGCTCCCGGCGACCGAGAGCGCCAGGGGCGCGGAAATCGAGGGCCCGCTCGGGGCCTATGCAACAGCCAGTGGAGGGAGCCCCGGAGCAGCGGGGCTCTGCCTGACCCCAGCGACGCCCGGAGGAGAGCGGTGTCTTCTGAGGGGGCCACAAGCATCTTTGGCGGTGAGTGCGGGGCATACTGGGAGCTGGCGACTCGAGGGCCCGGCTGGGACCAGACAGACCGACGTGGATTGGGCTGTGGCGGACGCGGGTCCCCCGGAGACACCCGAGGCAGCCGCGGCACTGGGGCGTTGGATGGAAGCAGTCGAGCATCCTTAGCGACAATAAGCAGCTCCCGAACCGGCACTGGAGTTCGGGGGACACAGCGCACCCCAGGGGAGGTAGTGCCCGCCTGGCAGCACCGAGGCAGCAGTCACAGGCCTAGCACCGGCGACCCCCCGAGATCGGGGCCACTCCTGAGGCCCGAGAAGACGGTGGGTGGAGGGGCAGTTGGACTTCTTGATCTGCTAGAGCCAGAGGGCCGACATTTGGGATCACAGTAAATCACCCCGAATCCGAGAACGCCGGACCGCTGTTGGTCGGCCTTGGACCCCCCCCCCGTACCGAGATTGGTGACTGTGGATAGGAGCAGTGGGGGTGTTGAGGGCCAATGAGGACGGCGAAGACGTAGCGCGGAGTCGTCAGGGGCGCCCCAAAGACCGGGATTGACGACAGTGGGCGGCTGTGAATCGTGGACCAGCAGCAACTGCACAACCAGGGGCCACATCGGGAGCTCCCCTACACGGGCGAATACCATCCCAGCGAAGACGGCGCAGTTGGCCGGACCCAGTTTGGCCCAACGCGCGACCGGGTGACCAGCCTGAGCACCGACCCACAGAAGTGCCCACGGAGATAGGACACAGCAGACAGCACCACGATGGCAAACGCTAACCGCAGGGGAGGCCGCTCCATCACCGACCTACTGGTGAAGCAACCGCAGAAGGGAGACAAAACCCAAACGGCGTCACCGTCGTCCACACCCGCCACTAATAAGAGCGGGACCCAGGAAGAAGCCCCAGTCACGAGATCCTTCCTTGAGTCCCTCTTCAGCTCGCTGAGGAAAGACTTCCAGACCCTCAAACAGGAGTTGGTGAGCGAGCAAAAGGAGCTGCGCAGGGACCTGGACGGACTAGGGGAAAGAGTGGCCATGATAGAGGACTCAAACCAGGTCCGTTGCGAGGAACTGGTGCATCTCCAGCAAGAGGTCCTGCGACTCCGCGATCAGCAAATGGACCTCCAGGCACATAATGAGGATTTAGAAAACAGCTCCCGGCGGAACAACATTAGGGTCCGGGGAGTTCCATCGAAAGCGGAAGGGAACAGTGTCACCCTGTACCTCCAAGATTTATTCCGGGAAATCCTCAAGGAGCCCGCAGACTTCCCCATCCGCATTGATCGAGCACACCGAGTGGGCCTACCACGCCGAGCTCCTGCCCCTCCTCCAGACATACTGGCTTTCCTCCCGGACTTTCTACTTAAAGAGAGGATTCTTAGAGAGGCACGCCAGTCTCAGCCTCTCCGCTTCAGAGACGCATCTGTGGAACTCTTTCAAGACCTCTCTGTGATCACACTCCAAAAAAGAAGGGAATTCAAGACTGTCACTACCTTCCTGAGGGAAAAAGAGGTGCCCTACTCTTGGGGTCACCCATTTCGACTCATCTTTCGGTGGGATGGCACTTTTCACCAGATGCGTTCCCTCCAGGACACCTGCGCTCTACTGGGGATCGAGCCGCCGGATCAGGAAAACAGCGACGACACTAATACGGAGTCGTCACAGGAACATCAGTCACAACCCCGGCGGGACGGCTGGCAGAAAGTCCGCAGACGGCGACAACACAAGCCACGTGCACGCCCGGCTCAGATAACGATCGCCAGAGAGCACGCTGCTGCCGTGCAGGAAGTGGCGAGAGACACCTCTGGGCCTCCCTAGGTCACTTACAGCAGGGACATTCATTAACAGCAGCGTCACGGAGGGAGGCGGGGCGGGGGGCCACGAAGGTCGCTGTTACCACGTCCCCTGTCTATACTTTGACTCCAACTGGTTTGGGTCTCTTTTGACTTTGGTCACTCTACAGGTCTATTCTCCACTTGGTTGACCTGGGACTATAATGTTCATTTTGGTTTCCTTGGTTGGGTTCGGGGGAGTGGAGACGGGGGTGGGTCTTGGCAGAGGGAGGATCGGCGCAGTTGGGGGTGCCGGGGAGGGCTCATTTTTGGGGTTGGGGATGGGGGTGGGGTCGAGGGAGGGACCTCCTTGTCCACTAGTGCTGAGAAGAATCGTTTTTTCCCTTTACCTTTCTTCCTTATTGCATTGGCTGACTCCACGCATGGCGCACATGCCCTCACAACATGCCCGGGATGACACAGCCCTTGACAGTTCTCTCGCTAAATGTGAGGGGGCTTAATAATCCGAGCAAACGCAGAGCTGTCCTCTCTTTTTTAAGGAACTCGCAGGCGGACATCTGCCTCCTACAGGAGACGCACCTGCTGTCCAAAGATCACCATAGGCTTAAATCTCGCTTCTTCCCAGAGCAGTTTTTCTCCTCCGCATCCAAGAAAGTAGCAGGGGTGGCGATCCTGGTGGCGCAATCCTTTAGGGGTAGAGTGTTGCAAAGAGAAGCGGAGATCAAGGGAAGGCTGTAAGATTCACCGCTTTCTAGTGGCGGGACAGACGTTGTTGATAGGCTCAGTGTACGCGCCTAATGAGGGTCAGGAGCGATACCTACATTCAACGCTAGAAACGGCCACAGCCAACACCCATCCACACTTACTATTAGGAGGGGATCTGAACCTGGTATTTCATAACACTGCGGATCGCTCCAATCAGCTCTTCGGCCAGGTGGGGGCACTTTCCGCGGCGGGACAGGCTCATCTTGAGGACCTGGGCTTAGTTGACTTATGGAGACTCTCCCATCCCCGAGCTACGGCCTACACACACTACTCGGCAGCCCATAAATCATATGCGAGGCTTGACTACTTCTTGTGCTCTGCCCAACTAGCAACATGCGCGCAGGATGTCGAGATCCTTCCGGCCTCGTTGTCGGACCACTCCCCAGTGGTGGCGTCCTTTCTGGTGCCGGACGCTCCCAGGCCGCAACGGCACTGGCGTCTGCGTGTCGGCCTACTGCAAAACCCGGCCACGATAGAGAAGATAACGACTGCTATCAGCCACTTTCTGGTTAACAATGCCAATGATGACACCTCCAAAGCTACTCAATGGGCGGCGCTTAAAGCTGTACTTCGGGGCGAATTTATCTCGGTGGCCGTGGCCGACAACAAGGAATGCGCTTGGAAGAGGGCTGAACTCACGCAGAGGGTGGCAGAGTTGGAGCAAATGCACCAACGCACGGGGGCAGCCAGGGCCTGGCGCCAACTATGCGCGGAGAGGAAGATGCTAGCGGCACTAGACCAGGATGTGGCGGAATTTGCTGCCTTGCGCCTGAAGCATGCCTACTACACAGGGGGGGGACCGATGTGGGAAGCTGTTGGCGAGCAAGCTGAGGGAGCAGTGACAGAGGCAACACGTTCGGACGATTCAACCTCATGTCGGTGATCCTATTACAGAAGACGCGGCTATAGCAGCAGAATTTGGTAGTTTCTATGCCAAGATACTCTAGACCTGCAAACAGGCAGCGATTATCTAGATGGGGCGACACTCCCATCCTTGAATGAGGCCCAGGCAAAGTTTCTCGATAGGCCCATTGGTCTGGAGGAGGTCATTTCGGCGATTTCTCGCCTGAAGCTAGGTAAAGCCCCGGGACCGGACGGCTACCCGACGGCTATCTATAAGAAATTCTGTCACCAGGTGGCCCCTCTGCTGCGAGACCTATTTAACACCTTTGATCAACCCGGGGCGATCCCTCCGGAACTGTTGGAGGCCGCCATCTCGGTGATACCCAAGCCTGGTAAAGACCCGTCCAGATGCGGTTCTTACCGACCAATATCCCTACTGAATATTGACCTCAAACTCTATACAGGCATCATAGCCGGCCGACTGGGCCCGTATATGCAACAAGTAGTGGACCCAGACCAGGCCGGGTTCATTCCCCAGAGACAGACCAGCGATAATACTAAACGCGTCCTTCATCTGATCGAAGCCGGCTCCCGGACGAAACCGGGCTGCATGCTCCTCACGGTCGACGCTGAGAAAGCGTTCGACCGAGTGCATTGGCCATATCTTGACCTAGCGTTACAGCGTTTCGGATTCGGGACTACTCTCAGAAACCGTATCTTCAATTGCTACAGGCGACCTAGCGCTATGGTCCAAGTGAATGGCCACACATCGCCACGCTTCCCGATTGGCAAGGGGACCAGGCAGGGCTGCCCACTTTCCCCCCTCTTGTTTGCACTCTACATGGAGCCATTGGCACAACGGGTTCGGCAAAACCAGCGTATTAGAGGCATCCCCTTTGGTGGCGATACCCATAAAATCAGCCTGTACGCTGACGATATCCTGTTGTCACTCATGGACCCAATGCAATCCCTGAGGGCGCTCTTTATTGAGCTGCATAAGTTTGCCCTCGCCTCGGGTTTTAAAATTAATCTGGATAAATCGGAGGCGTTGAATGTGTCTCTACCCCGGGAGGTGCTAGCGGAAGCTAAAGCCGAATTTGATATACAATAGTCTACGTCTACCGTTCCTTACCTGGGAGTCTTAGTAGCGCCCACGATACAGGCCACAGCGGAGGCCAACTACGCCAGACTTGGCGCGTGCCTAACCGAGACTCTCCGGAAGTGGAAACATCTCACGCTGTCCTGGCTGGGCCGCATCGCTGCTATTAAAATGACGCTGCTCCCACAGGCCCTCTACATCTTCCAGACATTGCCACTACGTCCTCCGGCAGGTTGGCTCCAGCGGACGCAAGCCGACCTGTCACGTTTTGTTTGGAACGGTTGTCGCCCCAGATTCAAGCACTTAATTGCCACACTCCCTCTGGCGCATGGCGGAGTGGGATTACCTGACCTGACCCTGTACTTTCAAGCAGCACAGTTGCGCACGCTTGTAGAGTGGTACCAGCTGGAATCCAGCAAGCATTCGCTTTTTCAGGACCAAGCGGTGGCGGGCCGGACTCTCCAGGGGGTGCCCTTCCTGTACCGGTGCAATAGGCCGCCCAACCTGTATGCATCGTATGTCACCGGCACGGTCATGGCGGTGTGGGATAAAGTAGCGGTCCGGAGAGATCTCACTTCCTTTCCCTCCCCGCTAACACCGATCTTTGACAACCCTGAGTTCACCCCGGGCCTAGATGCGCAGGCATTCGCGGCATGGAGGACTACGCCCTGCTGAGAGATCGGCCACATGTTTGATCTTCAGGGCGTCCTCCCGTTCCAGACGGTAAAGGAGGCCTATGGTATAACGGAAGCGGATCGCATGCCCTACTTGCAAGTCCGCGGCTGGGTCTTACAGCTGGCAATCAAACCTGGAGCGCATCGCTTTCTTACTCCCTATGAAAAGTGGTTACTCACGCGCACGTCGGAAAAGAAACTACTCTCAGACATATATCAGCACCTGCTCCTCACTAACAAATACACTCACAGCGCGGGCCAGGCTTGGTGGGAAAAGGTCTTGGGAAGGCAGCTCACGCGCAAGGAGTGGGAGGGGATCTACCACAGAGCGAGGCATTCGGCCTACCACACAGGCCTCACTGAGACACTCACAAAAGTAGCCTCTTACTGGTATCACACCCCCGAACGCATACACCGCTGGGACCCCCACGTAAGTGACCGCTGTTGGAGGGGTTGTGGACAGCTAGGCACGCTAGAACACCTGCTGTGGAGTTGCGAACATCTGCAGAAGTACTGGACCCCTATCCTAGACCTGATAGACCTCCATTTCGACACCCAACTCCCCCGATTTCCGGCCTATGTGCTGCTGGGACTACCCAACGCGCTGATGTACCCGCTGAAGTCCATGAGAGGGAGACTAATAGCGCTTGCGTTAGGGGCTGCGGTGCAAAACATCGTGGCTCGCTGGAGAGATCTTCAGCCACCGGTACAGGTGGGTTGGCTACATAGGCTATGGACCATCCTGGGCATGGAGAAGCTTTCCCTGACCACGGCAGGCAGAGGGGATGAATTTGCTGACCTCTGGCGGCCTTTCCTGACGCTTCTTACAGGGGAATACAGGGAATTGAGCTGTCCCAGATACCTGCGATTACTACGTCTCGCAGACACACCTCTCACTGAGCCTAAGACAAAACCCCACAAACAGACATCCCGGAGGTAGGGCTCCATGCGTAAGGCCCTGGCCACAACTACTGGGTCCCTTCGTGTTTCCTTTCTTCTACCTCAGCGGACAAGGGGGAGGGAGGGGGGAAGGGGTGGGGGTGGGGCATGGGGGGGGGTTCCCTTTTTCTTTTCACATAATGACTGCATTGTTGTTGCACCCGACTGATTCTCAGTCTTTCAGCCGGCCCAGTTGGGTTGTAGGCGACTTGCCGTGTTTAATCTGCATCATGACGGAACAGCATTGGTATTGGCGCAGCAATTGTCTTGTCTTTGTTCGGCCCTTGCTCCCAAAAAGCACTGGTCGGTGTATTGGCTTCAATAAAAAAGATTTAATACTAAAACAACATGCCGCTGATGTTGGTCTGGTGAAGGAGATATGTAGAATATGTTTAAAAGTACCTTTCCTTTCATATTTCGTCTTTGAAGACTGAACATGTGGAGGAACATATACATGCTCACCACTCTGACCGTGAGCTCTAAAGAAGATTGCACAACGGGGCATACTGAGAAGATCTGATGTTTGAGGCTAGTCATCAATTCCAATATGGTGGCACACAAACATTACATACGTAGAGTGGCTCCAGGTGTGAATGTGCGCCAAACGTTGCTGCACAGCTGTGCAGACATGTAGGAAGCCGAACCATCACAGATGAAGGATCATGGGTAGAAGGAAAGCTGCGCTGAAGGAAGTCCGTGTGACACCCAAACTGAAGGTAGGCAGGCGCGAGTGTCAGTTGACTCATGCCACAGTTTAAAAAACTGCAGCAGGTGAACTGCCATGATGGGCTCACAGGTGGATCAGCAATGGTAAAACAAACTTTAAAATGTTCCGACATAACCACCCTTGCAGCCGGTGGAAAAGTCACTGTGAAAGCGTCCCTTGTAATTTCCATCACAAGTAAAGCTTGGCATAAACAAAGTGATGAGAGCCAAACGCAATCCACCACAGAAAAGTCCACACTCGCAAAACATAAAGTGATGCCATTTTGCAGTAAAGTTCACTCATGTTCACAAACAGTGCAGATCCTCTGTACAGCATGACAAAACAGTCAAACATACAAAAAACGTTAATGAAGCACGCGTAGTCCGAGAAATAAAATTTGTAAAAACTCACGATGTGTCAAATAGGTGTAAGTCAACACAGGTTCAGAGTAAAGACGTCCACAGCAACGCAAGTTCTTCAAAAAGAGGTGCAGGCAAAGCGCAAGACCTGCTCAATTTTCTTTTTTTTTAGAGAAGAACCATGAATGCACGTCTATTAGACAGATGAAATGAAAATATCCATAGGGAGGTATCTGAAATTAGTAGAGTCCTTGCGGTTACCCACTTGACATGTAGTGGATGTATTCAGTAGAATTAAATTTGAATTTAAGCAGGAACATACTCCTTCTAAATGACAGCAGGAACATACACCCTGTCAATGGGCTGTCCGATAAATCTGGACACTGGTGGGGTGGATGGGCGTAAAATCCTTAAGTAGGTTGTTTTTTAAGTAAAATCTTGAATAAAAGTTTCTTATGAAGCTTGAAGTAAGTCCTCATGCGTAGTTTTGATCCAACTCGTCGCCAATTTATGTTGTGTCGTAATAAGGAGTTCCAGTAGACGTGATTAGGTTACAGATGAATGCGTGTATTGTTCTTAGATGTTAAGTAGGTTTTCCAGTAAAGATGTAAATAAGGCCCCACCAGGAGCAGCCTCTCTGCTGCTCAGCTCAGGATCCAACTGACACTCCACCTCATAGCAATCCTCACATTCCAATGACATCACCATCCACACCAACATTCTACCCAACACACTCACACTGGCTAAGCAGCAGGGGCAGAGAAACAGGGAAGATGCATGGTATAAAAACCTTAGATATAACACATCTGTAGTGGTCTTGTTTCACACCCATGGCGGCCCTCAATAAAAACATATAAATGTCACAGATAAATCGGTATTGGCAGGAAACATCTTGCACAAATAAGGACCTTGTGACCAGATGGCCAATGGAATTTGTGTACAACAAGACCATAGTGCATACCCTCTCAGGGATGATAACATATCAAAATTAAATCTCTGATAGACAGGGTGAAAAACTCGCCACTAAAAATGCGTGATAGCACAGGATGAGATTAGACCAAGCCCACCTTGAAGTTTGCGGGACATAGAACAAATAGCATACAAGTTTATTTACATATCATTCATAGAAAAACACTAGTGAACATACATGATTAATAAATATAATATAATACAATATATATATATATATATATATATATATATATATATATATATATATATATATATATATATATATATATATATATATATATATATATATATATATATATATATATATATATATATAATACAATACACTATATATGATGTATACACATCTGTATCTCTTGTGCCACAGAAGTAGTAGTTAATATGAATAATAATACATAAATACAATTTTTGCTAATGGATGAAAATCAGAAGGGCAATCGATTTGTGTTCATAATCATTTTAGGAGGACATGCATTATTTGCAAAGGGATGTAGATTGTAGAGACATTTAAATAATACATAAATACAAATCTGAAAGAACAGTAGTAGCCTAACATTAGTGAGGTGTTGTTTGTGTAACCTTTATAACAAATGGTTACAGGTATTGAACTATGTGAGTTTGTTCTAGATCCGGAATTACTTCAGATTCCTGAGGAGGAGGGCAGGGGAAGAGGCCACTGAGTGAAGGCTTTCCTTTCTTAATCACAAACTCTGAGTTTGTTAAGGTATTCATTTGTTTCTTTCAAACTCAGTAAGAAATCCTTTTACAAATTATCCAGCCTCCTTTTTGTATTGTTTCATCCTCCTGTCAATTTTTGCTTGGTGCCCACTCACCTACCACTTCCCCCATTCTTTCTGTCCCAGCCAGCCAAAAATTACAATCCCATCTTGACATGTGCCATATTTTACCCACAGTTTCTACCTAAGGAACTACGTTTCATAGCATTCAATATTGTTCCAACTTCTATCTTCCATCAACCATGCAACTAAGCCTAGTAGTACCCGAGTAGTCTGATACCCAACAAGTACAGAGCCAAATATTTACCTAGGCCAAGCCCCAAAATGTTTATAACTTACCATACCCTACTCTCCATTGCCTCATTGCAGAGGAAAAAAGTTTGTGTACAACTTTATTTGGTGTGATGTGGGATTCTGTGTGAAACATGCTACTCAGCCCAGACTTCTATATTAATGTTGCACATACATAGTCAAGTAAATTGTGCAGCATACATTTAATGTACCATATCAATGGTCATATGCATTTAAGCTTGGCAGCTAATTTATTCAAAAGTAACACATAGTGTGTGTTACAAGAGTCACCTTCTGAAATCAGTTCAACTTTTCATCATATTTTTGATAAAATACAAATCAATCAAAAATGTATTGGAAAAACTTTGACCCTGTGATCAAAAATCCCACAAAAAAATTCCAAAGGCCAGGGTGACCATCATCGTTGTGCTATTGTACAACTGTATATAAACAAGCGTTTGAATTGAGTACTACGATTCATGTTCTTTTCTCCTTTCTTTGGATCATCTACCAACTCCTGCTGGAGGATCTGCCATGGAGGCCCACTCCCAGCTGAAGGCAACCACTTGCACCTCCAGAAAAAATGAACTTAATTGAGTGCTGCTGGCTGATAGGAGACATAAACTCCCATTGCCTCGGGTCACCAGATGGGGGACCACCAGCAACGTCATCACCGCTGCATGAAGCCAAGGTTTCCAGCAACCCTCGTGCAACACCACCAACCCCACCAACACCATCTATTTCTGCCCTCCCCCATAAAAAGAGCTAATGAACTGAAGAAGAGCCAGCAGGACCTTTCACAGAGAATGGAGGCTGTGAAGGCCCCCTTTTTGTTGTAGGGGGGTAGAGGGTGGAAGTTTTTTTTAGGAAGTGAGGGTGGGAAGAGTTGGGACAGGGTTGTGTAGCTGGACGTTTAAGGATTTTAGAGTATTGTTTGTAAGGGTGTGGAATAGGTATTTGGTGAGAGTAGAGTGTGGTAAAGACAACTGGGGAATGGGAAGAGAGAGTGGTAGTTCATTTTTCTTTTTTTTAATAACATATCTGATATCTATCTCTTCATTATGACATAGGGTAATGTCACTCTTAATTAAACAGGAAGCCCTACCAACATAATGAGGAGAGGCTGTCCTCCGCACCTGTCCCATCGCAAAGTGATTGTCACATATACCACAAGGACAAAACACAAACTGATTTTGACCACACAAGCCTTCAGCCCTTTATGGCTTGATCAGGCTGTGCTGCACCCATCCTCCTATCAGTAATAGTTGTAAACTACCTACTTACGACCCCTGCCCTAACCTCAGTAAGTAGTGACAGCTAATGGGGCTTTGATTTATGTTCAAATGAAGGATTAAACAAGCCACCAAAGAAGCTGCTTCTTTTTTGACACTGGTAAACATTTCCATGTTTTTCAAACTATCCTTTTGCAAATGCAACAACGGGATTGCTTGGCTCATGGTAGTGTCCTCTTTGTTGACTTCCTGTGTCATACTCTTGAAAGGAAGTAACTTTTGTATCAGGAACTCCACCTGCCACAATTTGTCCACCTCTATTGTCCCAACTTTGGCAGTTCTATGAATTATTGAATCGTTGGTAGACTAGTACTGCTCTGAAAGACGTTGCAGCATGTAAGAGGTAGAGTTCCAAGGTGTTGGCACCTCCTGTATGAGGGCTTTTAGAGGTCATTTATTAGCACACTGAACGATCCTGAACTGCCCCCGGGCTTTTAACGAATAACTGAAATTAGTGTGTATTCTTCAGCAGATGAAAAAAAAAAAAAGAGGAAAAAGAAGAGGCAATAGAGGCACTCGAGGAAATAGAGGAAGACCCAGCTATTTCAATCAACATCAAGGATGGCCACTACCCCCCCAGATGGGTGGAGGTAACCATCAATACCCTTACCAACAACCCTTCCCATTCATGGGCTGGAACCCAGCCTTTATGCCACCCCCAAACTTTCAGAATCAATACCAGCCCCCTTTTTTTGAGAGGGGCCGGAGAGGAAGAGGGAAGAGGAGATGAACCAATCCGGTTTCATGGGAAGAAGACGATCCTGTGAGCAACCATACACGCAGCAAGACTCCACAACCAGGAACAAGCCGGCAATGAGCCTCATAACCAACCTATCAAACAAGACCTTGACTCCGATAGAAACAAAGGTACTCGAGAAAGGCCTTGGCTTCGTCCCAACTGCATGCCTGGATAAATTCAAGCTCCATTGTGAGCTTGCAAGCTTCTTTTGCAAACTCAAGTTGAAATCCTTCTTTGAAGGTAAAGAAGACCCCAATGAAGCGGTCCGTAAAGGGAATACAGGCCTTCGGCCGAACTCCACCTTTACCCTCCCTCCACATACGGTCCCGGCAGCTATCACCGCCTTCGAGCAGGCTGTATTCCATGACTTGGAAACATGCCAGGAACCCACAAGATTTGGCAATTTCAGCACCGCTGAGTACCAAGCTCTCCTAAATCTCAAAAATGATCAGGATATCACTATAAAACCAGCGTACAAAGGCGGTGGTATAGTGATACAGAAAGCAACGGACTATAATAAAGCATGTAGGGCTCTCTTAGATGTGAGAAAAAACTACATCCCTCTTACCAGAGACCCAACAATGGACCTAAAGACAAAGATCTCTAATCTAGTAAAAAGAGCCGAGGAAAATGGACAACTGTCTAATAATGAGGCGGATTTTCTAAGTACTAGCAGCAATGTTATCCCTTACTTCTACACGCTGCCTAAGACACACAAAAATAGACTGCCACCACCAGTAAGACCAATTGTCTCGGGGATAGGGTCTCTTTTAGAACCGCTGTCACGCTTCTGCGACCAATACCTTAAACCAATTGTGCAGAACACTCCGACATATTTAAAAGATACGAAAAGCTTAATACAGCTTTTACAAGAGATCACTTTTGCGGAAAATACAATAACACTTGTGACTTTAGATATCGAAAGTCTGTACACTAGCTTCCCCCAGGATGACACCATCAAAGTCCTGGGGGCTGCTTTGGATTCCATTGTCTGGAATTACCAGACACCTAAGGCATTCATCATTGAGTGTGCGACCATAGCACTGAAGGAGAATTTTTTCTCATACAAAGGACAGCTTTTTTTACAGAGCACGGGTACATTCATGGGGAGTACCTTCGCTCCAAGTGTGGCGGGACTGTACGTTGCGGACTTTGAAGCCAAATATATTCTACCAATCAATAGACCCTTCAATCCTTCCATACAATTATGGAAGAGATACATCGATGATGTGTTTATGTTATGGAGGGGCAGTGATCAACAGTTGGAGAACTTCTTCATCTGGATTAACACCCTGGATAACAATTTGAAGTTCACACACACTACCAGTAAGACAGAAATCGTCTTCCTAGATGTTACTATTTCTATCATGGGCTCCAATCTCTCAACCAAGACCCACTACAAGCCCACTGTCAAAAATAATTTGTTAGACTTCACGAGCTTCCACCCACGCCCATTAAAAGAGAACTTGCCCTACGGGCAGTACCTGAGAATCAGGCGTAATTGCAGTGACCTTAAGGATTTTAACCACATCAGTGCTAAGGGAATTCCCCTCCTGTGCTGAAGAATCAGATTTACCATTGTTCATGACAAGGTCAGCTCGTCATAAGCACACGACCAGTGTACTGCATGACGAGCTGACCTTGTCATGAGCATGGAAGGGGTTAAGTAACAGTCAGCTAACCTAACAAAGAAATTACAATCCTGAGGGTACCCTGCATCCACTCTCAGTAAGGGCTACAAGAGAGCACGAAACCAGCCATGAGAGGCCCTCCTGGAGGACAAGATCGGCCAGCCAGAGGAAGTTCCCCTAACATGTCTTACCACATATAGTAGCCTCTCTAACATCATGAAGAAATCTATAAACAAAACTGGAAAATAATAACAAGTATTGGGAAGACCTGGGACAAACCACTGTTTTCATTTAAAAAGGGACGTAGTGTCAAAGACGCACTTGTCCACACACGTCCAAAAGCAAATGCATCACCTGAAGTACGCTCAATCACGGACTCATGGGGTTTACCTAAAGTAACAGGGCACTTTCCCTGCTCAGATTGCAGAGTATGTCATCTGACAACTCCTTCCAAATCACTGACACTAGAGCAAGGAAGTGTGTGGACACAAAGGGCACACACTAACTGTAACTCCCTCAATGTCATATATCTCATCACCTGCCCTTGCAACCTTCGCTATGTAGGTATGACCACCCGCAAGTTCAAGCAGAGAATCTGGGAACACAGGAGTAATATCAGGTGTCACAAAACCACTACTAAAATGAGCCATCATTTCCTGGACAGTAATCACACCACCAACGACCTGCGGTGGACTGTGATAGAACAGATTACTACTGGCAATAATATCACAAATAGACTTTTTGAGAAAGAACAAAGGTGGGTCTATCGATTGGAGACCCACCTTACCGGACTCAATGATGAGATTCCGTGGAACTCTGTGCTAAAATAAATTCTATCCTAGTGGAAGATAATGAATCTCCTCCTCCATTAATTTTGCCTTTTTCTGCTTTAAGTGCTTTTTTCCCAATTGAGAGCAAAAGTATCTTCCTAAATAATGAATAAGCAACGGTCACTGTACACTCTGAGTCTTTATTATATCCCAGTCAGCGCGAACCTTTAGGTAAAATCTTCCCTATTTTGAGGCATATCGATACTGACGCACTCCGTGTATTTATGCCGATACACAAATAAGATTTCATTTGACACGGATCTTAGATGGTCTTAGAGAGTAATTTCCCAGCCTCTGTTTTGAGTTCTGCAGGTCACTCTTATCAACTGACTGTAAACCAGACTCATCTCCGTGCTGACTGTTCACCTGTACTCGAACCAATAAAGCTCAATTGAATATTAAGACGATACCAAGGAAGCGCTCTAGTCGTTAAGGACTTCCGACCTCGTGACGAGTCACGTCACTATCAGGCGGACTACACGATTGGCCAGTTGGTTAGACACTGTCTCCCAGCTACCCGCGGCCACGCCCATCCAGGAAGTGAGCCGCGATACTTCTAAGATATTTATACTCCCTCGCCCTCCCCGCTCCTCATCGTCGGGGTCCGGTCGAGGGAGCAGCAGGTTCCGAGAGGGTGCCTGGCGTCGAGGGCGTGAGTATTTCACCAACGCTAATCGGAATGCTCACTTTCATCATCACGCCGAAGATAAGTAACGTTCTTACTGTTTCCCTAACTATGACTATGTCATTCTCTCCATCTCCAAGGGTGTGCCAAATACGCTACCACCCCCTTCCCGTGACCCATGGTGCCGATCATATGTAACTTACAAGTGAGACAAACCTTTATGTATTTTAATTATTTCTGCATTCAATGCAGGATCACCGACCACATGGTCCATTGATCCTGAGCTGGAACACGCGTTCCTCCTTTTAATCACGGCTATCTAATTCACGTGTAGCCCGCCACACCCCTTTAAGCCAGTGTTAGCCTTCCCATGGGCCGAGGTTGGTGATAACTATAGCGTCTAACTGCCACCCACAGCCATGTCACAATTGGAGCACTGCAAGCATACTCCTAAACTTACCGGTTATTAACTGTGTGTCCTGTCTTGTATGTTTGTCTACGTCCTTTTTTCGCAGGTGCAGTAACCTTAAAGTTGGTAAGCCTCCTAAACCAGGAGTTACCGGGAAGGAGCGAGCTCTTTCCTTTTGCACTTTTTACTTTCTCACCTTTAACTTTCACGTCCCATGGTAGGGTGAGCCGTAGGGTGCTCATACCGCCAGGGTTTAGTCCATTTTGTTGTCCTGACGAATGCCTGGTAAAATTACACAGTTTCAAAGGCAGAAACATGTTGACTGATGTAAATATCTATTGGAATTAACCTAACAATTAATTTGGGTTTATCTTCCAACATTAGATTTTATTAATGTCCTAGTGATCATAGAATAAATAATTTTTGATACATCTAAGACATTTTTTACCTCACACTATCACTAATTAATTTCACATCACGCCTGAACTCACAAAAAAAAACGCTCCGCAGTAGATCTGGCGTCGCAGCACACTGAAGAGGCACTCGGCCTCTTCAGTGGGGCCCGATGATGAAGCATGTCATCGACCAGGTCGGTGAGTGAGGGCTTTCCTAACTGACCAAAGTGAGGCCAGTGACATTTACTTTCTTGTTGCTCCAAGTGTGGTTCTATATGTACCATTGAACACTCTTTTTTTGTTTACAAAAATTCTTCAGCAGATGGCCAGTATGTTTCTCACTACATCTTCTGTTTTCTATGAAGTTGATGCAATGCATTGAACACAGGACTCTGAATATCCACTGTGAGTCATGTATTTGACTATAATACTGCAATTGTTAGTGGCAACAAATTAAATTGTGGGACCTCTGGGTTGAAGCCATTCATAGAGTTTGGCATTAAACTTGCCCAAGATGTTGGCAGCTGTTTGTGATTTCTCCAAGGCAAATATCGCAACTGTTGCATGCGGCCGAATGCCCCCCAAAAACATAATCGGTGGTGAGAACAGCTGCTAGCTTTTGCTTAACTCCCTAGAAAGAGATCCAGCGTGCAGTGATCCATCTGTAGTCCTTTGCTTGACAACTGGTCTGCATTTCTGTCATGAGGTGGCTTGACTGAACAGTGCCTTTCTTCATAGTGTTGCCAACCAATTGCAGCACTTCATGATGCCGAACTGGCACAGCAACTGTGGCAAAATAGGTCCAGTTGGGAACCTTCTATTTTGGGTAGAGGGCCTCTGTAAACTCCAGAAAGCCTACTCCTCCCACAAAAGAAAAAGGGAGGAGGTCAAGCATTGACATATTAGCCAGTTTCCCATTGTAAAAACTGGCCTTTTCATGGTTTTAGTGGTACAGTGACTCCTTGGTAAACGCAGCCTTAATAGTAGGCTGTTTTTGTTGTGGTCCTACTGCACAAATGACCTAGGGTGCTTTGGGGTGCAATTTGCTGTATGCGGCTGCTCGTAATGCCATGCAGAATTTGCTCTGCGTGAGGTTTAAACACCATAGGGGAGACATACAGGGCTGCTTTGAGTAATGGTAAGGCCTCGAAAAATCATAAAAATGTTACTAGACATGCCGGTCCAGTAACTTGAATAATCTACTCGAGGTAACTGTAATACACTTGACCATTAAAGTGGTCTCAAATTGCGTGATCCTTGGCAAATATTTGATTTTACAGAGTCTCCTTTTTTCATTCTCACATATGAGTGCACCTTCAAATATGGGAGTTCAGCATTTCTGCTGTACAAAACAAAACTCTTTTGTTTGATTAAATAGACTAAATGTTTGCTCCAAGCGTAATAAGAATCCCCACATATAGTGTAGACATGATCCCTGACTTGCCTCTCAGTTTACAAATAGTATTGTCATCAGGGATGGGGCAGGAGTGTCCCTCAGTTCGTGTTTAAACACTCCCTTTTAATAAATATATTACTAAGGCACGATGTGGTAGCGCAGTGTCATTTACAGACAGTACAGTTCCAAGAAATTGCCAAAAACCTTACCACAGCCTTGCAACTTTATTGATAAAACCACATAGTGTATTAACAATAATCTGATAATTGAGTTTAAATATTTATGATTTACACATCACCAAGTACAGTATTCTGATTTGTTTTTCATCATATTAAAATATCTTTTTCATCACACAGAAGTACAAAAATGGGCTTTCACAACTACTGAAATACATTTTGAAATGTTTGTATAGTTGACTTATTAGCTATTTAAATGTGTTTTGAGAAACACTGATACCCTACAGCCTTTCATGTGACACTCCATACAGCAGGTAAGACAATTCAGTTTTCAAAATCCTGGAACTCTGCAGTCAGAGAAGGAAAAGTAATTGTGCAGTTTGCCTTCTGTAAGGCCTGTTGCAACTGTCATAGTATTGGTGGCTGCTTGTTCCTGGGGTCTTTAAAATATGGGAGCCAGTTGTGTTGGTGGAATAACATGCCTCTGAGCAGGTTAAATAGAGGTGAGCCATACCTCCTCTGTGCCACTCTCCACACTCGCGATAACTGGCTTGTCATCATCATCATCATCATCACCTTCCTCACTTGCAAGGCTTTCAGGAATCTTCCTTTTTCTTTGTCTCTCGAACCCTGCGTGGGTTCCCTCCATGTAATCAGAAGGGGGACTTTGAGAAGATGGGGGAGTACTCTTTCTTTTCCTTGCTGAAAATTGTGATGCCAAAGGGGGAAGAGAAGTCTTCTCAACAATATCTTGCCCAGCAGGACTTTCAACCTCCTGTTCTCTCCTACTACCAGATGATCTGTTGTTGACTGCGGCTCCCGCAAACAAAACAGGTGATGGACAGAATGTGGATCAATGTCACACATTCACCCCAGTCCAAAGATCTGGGCCCAAATCCATCATTTTTTTGCACTCCACACCACCCTGGGTTAGACTATGGCGATATGCAAATCAGCTCTGACCCTGTGCCCATGGGAACAGTCCAGTCCGAACTACAAAAGCCATGTCCTTCCCAGAACGGAATCAAGCATCCGAGGACCGAACCGGTTTCGAGGTAACACCTCTCATCAGCCCGGCTAGCTTGACTCCAGTGGTGTGGAGTGTCTGTTACCCACGTCTGAGCATCCCCAGCGCACTTATGGCGGCAATTGCAAACAAAACAGGTGATGGACAGAATGTGGATCAATGTCACACATTCACCCCAGTCCAAAGATCTGGGCCCAAATCCATCGTTTTATTGCACTCCACAACACCCTGGGTTAGACAATGGCGATATGCAAATCAGCTCTGACCCTGTGCCCCATGGGAACAGTCCAGTCCGAACTACAAAAGCCATGTCCTTCCCAGAACGGACATTACACAAAACAGTGGTCCTGGTTCAGATATGACTCATATGCTGTGTCAAGTGTCTATTACATCAAAATCACACTCACCGCAAAGTCATTTACCATACGTCAAATCACATTAGTATATATAAATTTAAACCAAGTAAATGTTTTATATGCATTTATTTATGCATAATCCATATTGACGCAATCTTATTTTTGCGAGCTTATAGCTTGTATCAAATATAGTAAATAACACATAAAAGTTAGAATGCAATTGTATAATCATTACATTTCAATGTGCTCTCAGAAGAAAGGGAAGGGAAAGTGTGCAGGTTGTGAGGGACCGGGTAAAGGTGGTGTGACTGATTAGGAACATCACGTTAAAATCAAGATGCCTTTACAATCAGTGTATACAAGGTTCCAAAGATGCATCTAACATAGGTTTAAACTAATCAATTTCTTTATATCCTATGATGTGCTTGAGTGGCGTAGTCTACGTTTCAACCCCCGAAATACGCTGAAAGGGTAATTGCTGCCTCATGTTGGGGTCTTCATCAGGACTGTGTGATATGAGAGCCTACGAAAATATTAAGGAAATTAATTACCTGTCATAGAACGGTGACTGTGCTAAGTATTGTAGGTATTAGATAAAGGAAATTATTTACATACATCGAAAAAACGGTAGATATCTGTGCCGTCTCGGGAAGGGCCGGGTGATGCTCCTAGAAAATCTGTTGAAAGATTAACGGAGACTGGGATTCAGTCACTAACTAGACCAAGCTGCTAGATACAGAAAGCTCATGGCTGAAAGGGGAACTTACTTGGAAACTGCTCCTTACAGGTGTAGTTAAGTTAGTCCAGGCTTACATCCTATTGTTCATAGTTCTTGAACGCGCTGTGTGGGAAAAATATTCAATAATGAATAACCACACGGATGGCTGACTGTGGTGTATTCACAGAAAAGACAATTCATTACCGAAATGATGCGCTCTGTGGCGCTAGATCTTGCATTATCAAATTGAGCAAAGTAAGCACATACAATCTATGAATGCTGTGCGCTTTGACGCGCTGAGCAATAGTGCAAAATAGATTCAAGGGACTTGGGCTGGAATCATTGTTTAGCGCAGACACAAACCATTTCGAAAGTGCATCGTATTTTAGTTAAAATTATTAAAGGCAACAAGGTCGCGTTGGAGATATGAGCTAATGTTTAAGGCATTCCGCGAGTGGGAGGCCGATCGCTGGGTTGTCAGGAAGGGAGACTTACTTTTAGCATGCTGTCTTATGTCCGACCTCTGGGGTTCTGGGCTGGAACTAAACGACTCGCGGTGCAGCCGCTGACTACTTGTCAGGTTGGAGGCTCGTCTGCAAAGGGCCAATCACTTTAGAGATAGGGTTTAAAGCGCCGTGCTCGTCTAACGCGTCCTGCGTGGGGGAGGGAATGTCTACAAACGTCGTCATGTTGAGCGACTGTGGGAATATCTGTAAAGTGCCTCTATCTTGGAAGTTGGTGATATAGACGCGGTGAATGCCAACATTTTTCTGGTAGAGGTTAGACAAATTACGAATGGATGCAATCAGAATACAATCATTTAACCAACAAATAATGCATTTTTTGGGAGACAAAAGCAATTGTTATGTAAATCATCAACGGTTACAGATGCGATTATTATTGGATGGAGCACAAAAAACAATGTCGATATCTCTCCTATCGTTAGGTGATTTAAATTATTATTGGTGACAGTTGTTACTATGTGTTATCTTGGTGTTATCAGAGACTAATCTGATTTGAATCGTGATTGTTTAGTCATGATGCTGGCAGTCATTTGGAGAATCGATCAGTTTGAAATACAGGCATCTAGAAATTCTAGCCATTGAGTCAAAGTTGGAGTATGTTCAGTTAAGCCCGTGGTTGCTGTTTGATCAGGATATCTAACCGCCAGTTGGAAAGGCGGTCATTCCGGGTTTAATCCGGCCATTTGGGCAAAGTTGGCATCCATCTCATTTAGCCCGTGGCTGATGGTTTTCAATAGGTGCATCCATTTGCATTCTCTGATGTTCATTATGGAGTTTAGATTCCCCCCACGTGGTCCCAGTGAGATCTTTTCGAGGACCAGCCATCTTATGGATTCAGGAGTGTGGTTATGTTCCTTAAAATGTTCCACAAGGGGCGCTCCAGCTGTAGAGCATCGGATTCTGCTGGAGTGCTGGAAAATCCGATTTTTACTTTCTGTTTGGTTTGTCCAACATACATCAAATTGCAGGGGCATAGAATAGCGTAGATGACTCCACTTGTATTGCAATTTGTGAAAGATTTAAGGTCTATAGTCAAATCATTGTACATCAATTGTCTAGTTTCCCAGCAGGTTGGGCATGCCTTGCATGTTGTACATTTGAAATGGCCCACTACCTCCAGGAGATTCCACATTCGTTGTATGCTCGGTGCTGCTGGGGTATCCAACATTGAGCGTACTACATGGTCCTTTACGCTCTTTGCTTTTTTGAAAGCATGCATTGGAGGGTCCGGACTGTCTAGGGTGTCTGCAATGAGGTTCCAGTGTTTATTGACTATTTTGCGTATTGCATTGCTCTTAGTGCAAAATGTAGTCACACAGATCATCCGTGATTTAGATAGGGTCCGTGCCTTTGGTATCAGAAGGGATGGTCGGTCTTGGTACCATGCTCGTTTGCGTGATCTTTTTACCAGGCGTTGTGGATATCCCCTATCCACAAGGCGGTTAATTAGATCGTCAGATTCCTTGAAGAAGTCCTCTTTATGGGAGCAATTCCTGCGTAAACGGAGGAATTGGCCGAAGGGTAAGTTGTCTCTCAAGGCCCTTGTATGGTGGCTGGTATATCTCAAAAGCGAATTCCGTTCAGAGGGTTTCCTAAAGAGGGTGGTATAGAGATGGTCCTTATTCACTTTGATGGTGATATCGAGAAAGTCAATGGATTCTTTGCTCATGGTCATGGTGAACTTTATATCTTCGGATTGGGTATTCAACCATTCTAAGAATGCACGTAGAGAGCCTTCATCACCTGTCCATGTCATCAGGACATCATCGATGTATCGATGCCAAGTGGAGATCATGTCACGATATGGATTGGTTGATGCCAATATACATTCATGTTCGTATTCAGACATATACAGAATCGCCAAGTCCGGTGCGAATGCAGCACCCATAGCAACTCCTTTACTTTGGATAAAGAATTTATTCTGGAACACAAAGTAGTTTTTAGTCATTGCAATTTCCAGTAGGTCCACTATGAATTCTGTCGGGACTGTTGCCGGTTGTTCACGTCTCTCAAGGACTCTCTTGATACAGTTTAATGCTGGTATCTGGGGTATGCTGGTATATAGTGAGATAATGTCCATGGTGACCAGAATTTGATTGTTCTTATTGAAGGGTGTTTGGTCTATGAAATTGATGACTTGCATAGTGTCTCTGAGGTAAGTGGGAGTGGCTTCAGCAAGTGGCTTTAGGAAAACGTCTACATATTTACATAGTGGTTCTAAAAGCGATCCACATCCTGAAATGATCGGACGTCCAGGTGGTTTGAGTGGATTCTTGTGGACTTTGGGTAGTACGTAAATTGTAGGTGTCCTTGGTTGTTCCACGTTGAGATATTGTAGTTCCTTGTTGGTAATGAAACCCAACTCTAGAGCTTTTTGAGTGAGTGTACGGATTTCCTTTCTGATTCCTGGTGTCGGATCACCCATTACCGGTCTGTAGCTGATCCCATCCATTAGTTGAGATTGAATTTCTGATTTATAGTCCTCTGTATTAAGCAAAACAATGGATCCCCCCTTGTCCGCTGGTTTGATTACTATTGATTTGTTGTTTTTGAGAGAGTCCAAAGCTATCTTTTCACCTGCTGTAATGTTGTATTTCACATATGACCTGTCACCTAGTACTTCGAGAACATCCCTCAAGACCACACTCTCATAGGTCAGTATTTTATGTGACACAGAAGCCATACTGGGCATGAAGGTTGAGGGTGGTCGTAGATTCGTAAAAGCAGTGGAGGCCGCTGTAGGTCTATTGGCAAAGAAGTTTTTTAATCTGAGCTTTCTGAAGAATCCGGTTAGCTCTGATTGTATGTTGAATCGATTGGGATGCGATGTAGGTACAAATGATAATCCCTTGCAGAGTATGTTTGATTCATCCTGTGTCAGTGTGTAATTGGAAAGATTGATGATGGGACTGATGTTTGAATTGTTCCTAGGAACTACCACCTGTAGGTCTTCCTCCTGGTGGTTCTCTCCCCATGATCCTCTGGTTGGAATCGCACCTGTTTGTTGGTTTGGCCTTGTTGCCTTCCACCATCCCAATTTTGCTGGTTCTGACCTCTGTTCGAGCGTCCACTCCATGCCCCTCCTCTGCCTCTTCCTCTCGGTGGTCTCCATTGAGTGTCTCCTAAAAAAGGCGATTGGGGTCCACTCATGTGTTGCTGGGGAGGTTGGTACCATTGGTCTTGCTGGTTGTAGTTGCCACCTGGTTGATTCCCCTCGTTCTCACTATCTCCACTGTATGATGAGTCAGAGAAGTTGGTAAATCTTCTGCCTCTGTATCCCCCACGTCCTCTGTTTGGAAAACGACCTTGGTTATATTGTCTGTAGTAGTCCGGTTGTAGGTAGGGATATGTCTTTTTCCGGTCGTAGTACTGAATGTCCTTGGCAAGTTTTTCCAGTTTCTTTGTTTGAGTCTCCACATCAAAGTCTTTCAAGGTTTTATGCAGTTTTTCAAGAGTGTTCTTAGCGTCTGCAAATGCTGCGTGGCTCTCGATCTCTGCTTTGAGATCTTGAATTTCCTTAGTTAATTGTTCCACCTGGTCCTTAGCTGTCTCTACTCCCAGCACCATCCAGTGCCGGGAGCAGTTGTTGGCCACAAAGCTAAAGCCCTCTTTGAATTTGGGATTATCAACGAATATGGCCGGTTCGTTTCTTACTTGTAATCCAGTTGGAATAATGTTGGATCTGAGGTACCCTGTGAGCAAATGTCCATGTAGTTTGGTGCGGACCAATTTTTTCTCAAGACGTTCGAGTTTGTTTATCTTTTCATTTAGTGAATAATCAACACTAGCGCTATTGGTCGTAAGGAAGGCAGTCCCTGTATCCTCCCCAATCAAGTTTTTTATGTAATCTTCAGTATATGACAGGGTCTCAAGTTCCATGCTGATGCAGCCCTGGCTATACACAATTAGAATCAATCAAAAAAGAATCAATTATATTCAAAAGAAAGAAACCCTCGCAAGACGGCTCTTGCTCAGAGAGTAGGAGTGGTAAAGGGGTAGACCCTTAGAACTCCAGGACCGGGGTCCAAATGTCAATACACAAAACAGTGGTCCTGGTTCAGATATGACTCATATGCTGTGTCAAGTGTCTATTACATCAAAATCACACTCACCGCAAAGTCATTTACCATACGTCAAATCACATTAGTATATATAAATTTAAACCAAGTAAATGTTTTATATGCATTTATTTATGCATAATCCATATTGACGCAATCTTATTTTTGCGAGCTTATAGCTTGTATCAAATATAGTAAATAACACATTAAAGTTAGAATGCAATTGTATAATCATTACATTTCAATGTGCTCTCAGAAGAAAGGGAAGGGAAAGTGTGCAGGTTGTGAGGGACCGGGTAAAGGTGGTGTGACTGATTAGGAACATCACGTTAAAATCAAGATGCCTTTACAATCAGTGTATACAAGGTTCAAAAGATGCATCTAACATAGGTTTAAACTAATCAATTTCTTTATATCCTATGATGTGCTTGAGTGGCGTAGTCTACGTTTCGACCCCCGAAATACGCTGAAAGGGTAATTGCTGCCTCATGTTGGGGTCTTCATCAGGACTGTGTGATATGAGAGCCTACGAAAATATTAAGGAAATTAATTACCTGTCATAGAGCGGTGACTGTGATAAGTATTGTAGGTATTAGATAAAGGAAATTATTTACATACATCGAAAAAACGGTAGATATCTGTGCCGTCTCGGGAAGGGCCGGGTGATGCTCCTAGAAAATCTGTTGAAAGATTAACGGAGACTGGGATTCAGTCACTAGCTAGACCAAGCTGCTAGACACAGAAAGCTCATGGCTGAAAGGGGAACTTACTTGGAAACTGCTCCTTACAGGTGTAGTTAAGTTAGTCCAGGCTTACATCCTATTGTTCATAGTGTGGGAAAAATATTCAATAATGAATAACCACACGGATGGCTGACTGTGGTGTATTCACAGAAAAGACAATTCATTACCGAAATGATGCGCTCTGTGGCGCTAGATCTTGCATTATCAAATTTTGCAAAGTAAGCACATACAATCTATGAATGCTGTGCGCTTTGACGCGCTGAGCAATAGTGCAAAATAGATTCAAGGGACTTGGGCTGGAATCATTGTTTAGCGCAGACACAAACCATTTCGAAAGTGCATCGTCTTTTAGTTAAAATTATTAAAGGCAACAAGGTCGCGTTGGAGATATGAGCTAATGTTTAAGGCATTCCGCGAGTGGGAGGCCGATCGCTGGGTTGTCAGGAAGGGAGACTTACTTTTAGCATGCTGTCTTATGTCCGACCTCTGGGGTTCTGGGCTGGAACTAAACGACTCGCGGTGCAGCCGCTGACTACTTGTCAGGTTGGAGGCTCGTCTGCAAAGGGCCAATCACTTTAGAGATAGGGTTTAAAGCGCCGTGCTCATCTAACGCGTCCTGCGTGGGGGAGGGAATGTCTACAAACGTCGTCATGTTGAGCGACTGTGGGAATATCTGTAAAGTGCCTCTATCTTGGAAGTTGGTGATATAGACGCGGTGAATGCCAACATTTTTCTGGTAGAGGTTAGACAAATCACGAATGGATGCAATCAGAATACAATCATTTAACCAACAAATAATGCATTTTTTGGGAGACAAAAGCAATTGTTATGTAAATCATCAACGGTTACAGATGCGATTATTATTGGATGGAGCACAAAAAACAATGTCGATATCTCTCCTATCGTTAGGTGATTTAAATTATTATTGGTGACAGTTGTTACTATGTGTTATCTTGGTGTTATCAGAGACTAATCTGATTTGAATCGTGATTGTTTAGTCATGATGCTGGCTCCAGTTGACTCCAGTGGTGTGGAGTGCCTGGGACCCACGTCTGAGCATCCCCAGCGCACTTATGGCGGCAATTGCAAACAAAACAGGTGATGGACAGAATGTGGATCAATGTCACACATTCACCCCAGTCCAAAGATCTGGGCCCAAATCCATCGTTTTTTTGCACTCCACACCACCCTGGGTTAGACAATGGCGATATGCAAATCAGCTCTGACCCTGTGCCCCATGGGAACAGTCCAGTCCGAACTACAAAAGCCATGTCCTTCCCAGAACGGAATCAAGCATCCGAGGACCGGACCGGTTTCGAGGTAACACCTCTCATCAGCCCGGCTAGCTTGACTCCAGTGGTGTGGAATGCCTGGGACCCACGTCTGAGCATCCCCAGCGCACTTATGGCGGCAATTGCAAACAAAACAGGTGATGGACAGAATGTAGATCAATGTCACACATTCACCCCAGTCCAAAGATCTGGGCCCAAATCCATCGTTCTTTTGCACTCCACACCACCCTGGGTTAGACAATGGCGATATGCAAATCAGCTCTGACCCTGTGCCCCATGGGAACAGTCCAGTCCGAACTACAAAAGCCATGTCCTTCCCAGAACGGAATCAAGCATCCGAGGACCGGACCGGTTTCGAGGTAACACCTCTCATCAGCCCGGCTAGCTTGACTCCAGTGGTGCGGCTCCCGTAATTGACTTTCTTGTGATGATTCTGTTTGTCAATAAGACAATACAAGTGCAAATGTACTGCTGTCCATGACTGCAGTTATTGCAGCATTGAGAGGCCTGGGGTTACATTTTGATGGTACTGTTGATGCAGAAGTTAAGCTCCCAGCCTCGTTTTGCAAAGATGGAGTGTGCAGCTAGTAGATCATGTTTCCTAAAAAAGGATGAGGGTTTGATGCCAGTGGTGGCAAAATGCAGCTTCCTCTCCTCACCACTGGCCACTTTCTTGGCAAGAACCTTCTTCTTTCATGCAATCTTCTTAGCACTAGCAGTTGGCACTTCGCATGAGGAGGGGCACCTTTCAGAGGAGGAATTGGGTGTCGCTGTCAGCTAGTTTACACTTTTCTCTTTGTATCAGTACCATGTGTGATGTCTTGTAGAGCACCAGCAAGCAACAAAAAAAGTCAGTGAAACGTGGGCAATAAGAATCTAACCAATGTGACATAAGTGAAGTCATCATCATCATCTCAAATGCTTAACAATATTGTACCCCAACTATCAGTGACACTCAGAAGCCTGCTACTGGTTTAATTAAATGTCAACATGCCAAATACCAAGGCTTGTAGTCTTAAACCACCTCATGCCTTTTTAATCCAGACTCTCCGTGCTCCTTTATCCGACCCTCATACGTTTTTACCTTCTGTCTTTCTGTCTTTCTCTTCCTCTGTCTTTCCAATTTGTGTGTTTTCTCCTTCTTGCTATCTGATGCCGAAAAATAAATGCTGGTCCCCAAAAATAAGTGTTGGTGGCCCCCCACTGGCTCAAATTAAGCACAGTCAACCGTGCAGGAACTGTGGTTCCTACAACATTATACAGGAAAAGGTTAGTTTGTGTTCCTCCAGAGCCATGGTAACCCTGGTCAGGGGTTGCAGGGGAAAATAGAATACATGATTTAATTAATTGCTGGTGTTCCCTCTTGGGCCATATATGGGGGGCAGTCAAACATAAACAAAAGTACATTAATAATTCTGGTGCCTCCCCAGGGCCAAAGAAGACTTTATGGGCAGTAGTGGGAGGCAGGCAAACCTGTAATAAATACATTATATAACTGCTGGTGCCCCTCCAGGGCCCATGTGGGCTCTGCAGGGTGAGGCAAGCAAAAACAAAACAAATCAATAGAAAACAACAACAATCTGTTTCAATCAGCCACAAATACAAATAAAATATATTAGGAATAAAGAAAACATTTAATAGACCTCTTTCTACCAATATTCCCGGAAAATGGATTTCAAAAGTGGAAGAAAAGGATTGAAACCTACTATGCCTGTGCAAAATGGTGGTCTATAGCTCATGGAGGCATGAAAAACAAAGAAAAATGGGCAGCAAACACAAACACACCTCCTTGGTTTCACAAGATAGGGATCACCGCATTGCCAACAAAAATAGAGACATAGAAAACAAAATGGTGGCCTTTGACAAACTCAATGCAGACTGGCTACACAAAATCTCCGCCACAGCATGGCCAACTAAGAAGGAGGCATAGAGAACAAAGACAAAATGGTGGCCTGTGACAAACACAATACACTCTGGCTACACATAATGGCCACCGCCACATGGCCAGCAAAGAAGGAGACATGGAGAACAAAGAAGACAGTTGGTTTGTCCTGCCTGGACCACGTCTGCCTCAGAAAAAAACATCTTGCAGCATTGCAGGAAAAGGATTATGAAGATATTATTTACCCAATATGTCTGGGCCCACACATGCAACTGCCCGTTATCCCCTACCGTTAAGTCAGCAATGCCAAAAAAGAAAATTAAGGTTAAACATTTCCAAACCACAATATATCAACCATGTCACAAATACACAAACTCACCAAAAAGTTAGTCACAAAAAGTAACCCAGTAGCAAAGAACAAAGGATAATTTCTGCCACGAGCAGGCACATACAGCCAAAAATAAATATGTTTTGTATTTAATCCAAGGCCATCCAATACAACCCCCTAAAAGGTTTTGAAATATACAGCGCAACAGCAGTGGTAATGAGCAAAATGCATCAAAAATACATATTCAGTCTAAATTATGGAAGACTAGGCCTCAAACAGTAAAACAACATCACAGTAAAAGGATAAACAAATCAGTGCAACATTCACAGAAACCACACAAAAAATGGAGACAAAGTATATTTAATCCTGGCCTTCACAATTCAAAAAGTGCAAACATTTTCCCTTAAAACATGTTTTTTTTTGGTTTTTTTTTTGGAAAACCTTTATTTGACATTTTCAACCAGATACAGACACGGGCCTACAACCCCCAGGGCTGGCCGCTAAGCAATTGCAACACAATACTGCGATCAAAACTTCAGACCCAGCCTCCCGGGGAGCATATTCGCTACATCCACAATGCGTACTGGTTGTAAGACATATCAAATTGGGAACAGGATACAAACGGTTTCATTTTATAATATAAAATAGAAGGATCAGGTGCCATACAATATCTCAAGTTATGAAGAGGGGGCGAGCGAAATAGCAGTGTGTCCACAGTTAATTCGTTTTCATTTAGGTCAGTGGCGTTAAAGCATACGACATCAGGATAAACAAGCATACTATTACGGTTCGCGCCAACATTAATGCCCGCCCCGTGGCCCCGGAACATCGCGATAGTTGAGGCACAGATGTGAAAGCTGAGATAGACCGAACAATTAACCCACTACACTGACCCGGAAAAAGAGAAAAGAAAAGGCCAAAGAAAGATAAGAAGAGAAAAAAGGCCATAGAAACAAAGAAAAACAAGACTCCCATCCCCCAGCCCCCCACCCTGCACCCCTGCAGATGACTACGGCCTACCCCCCTAGCAGCGTGCCTGTCGCCCAAGAACCGAAACCCGAAATATAGAAGGAACAGGGAAAAAAGAAATAGAAATTAAACCCCACCCGAAGAGGGGAAATGGAGGAGGGCTTTATCCTACGTACTCCCGGTCTCTCGCCCCCGTCGTAACCAACCCCGCCATGGACTCCGTTAATTCAATAAAACAATCCCGTTAACCATAATACCACAATGAACAACCCAGACAACAATCTCAGCCTTGGCCCCGTCGATCAAATTCGCGGAGTCCGTCAGAGGAAGAAAGCCCCGTCCTCAAAATGTCAAAAGGTATACAGAAGTTGGCAGAACAGGGGTCCACAGATGAAAGAAGAACGGCAGGTCCCAAATTAGTCGGCTGGTACCAACAATGCCCCTCCCCGTCTCCGAAGCCAGGCTTTATCCCATCCGCCATCTTGATAGACCGACTGGGGAGGGGGGTCGACACAGTCCAAAACAGTTCATAGTACCAATTAAAAGGATCCGAAGTGGAGACAGCATGTAAATGTTCCGACAGTTGCAAAACCGGGGATTCCAACGGTTTAATTGAGTCACCAAGCACAGTACTTTCGGGTAGCTCCACTACGATAGGGGCAAATACAGCTTCCAGCGCCGGGTCTAAGTACACCACCGGGGCGTCAATCAAAAGGCGAGCTGGCCGCCGGGTCTCGGGCGTCAAGTCAGGATCCTGTCTCAATCCTTTGATTCCATCCGCTGCCAACAACAGGCTGCAGGTCTGGGCTTCAACAGTCTCCTGAAGTGCCACAAGGGCCTCCAGCACCGTCCGCAATGACGGGCCACTTTGAGCCTGCTCCGCCAGACTCCATTTTTCCTCAGGCATGGTGTTCCCCACGGAGAGGCGCCTTCTCCGGGGTAAGATTAGGCGGAGCAGGAATGAGCCATGAGGGACCGACTATTAGCGTGCAGTAGCGCGCAATGAGATTCCAACCCAAGGGGCACCGGCGATATGAATGCCGGACCCCTGGCCTGGGATCCCCGCAACACAGCACCGTGCGTCACTCGTCACCTCACCTCCTATAGAACACCAGGCAGCAGATGGTAGCAGGGCAATCCCAAAATTCCGAATGTTCCAGAGTCCGGACCCAACCGCATTCAACAGTCCGTTGTTGTTCAACTCGGACCCGGCTAGGCCAGCACTCGAGACCCCGGCTTCTCGGCTGGGTTAGGCCTAAAATCGGTCCTCGACGTTACTCCGCTCCACGATGTCGGAGAAACTCCGGGATCACGTCATCGGAGTGCAAATCGGTTCACACACACGGATCCGGGGCAGGAGATCAGGATAGGTGACAGGATAGTATAGCGTAGGACGGAGGTCAGCGGAGCCGTGAGACTATGCGGCCTTCTTGGTTGGTGTCGTAGCTCCTCCCCCCCTTAAAACATGTTTTAATCCCACACGTGCTCCTTCTCGGATCCAAAACCCATCCCGCCACAAACAGAGATAAAAAATAAAAACAAAAAGGAACAAAAAATACTGGTGCATGCCCTCCCACAAACAACAAAAAAAGTCAAAGTGATAAATTTAACTTACTTTATTATGCCAAAAAATTAAGATTGTAAGGGTGTGGATGCAACAGATATTGCAGTCAGAGTAATGTGTTCCCTCCAAAATACACATTCAAAGTGAATAAGGGCTGAACAAAGCAAAGGGAGGAGTCTACAGTACAGGAAGTGGAAGGTTCTATTGTATGTAGAGTATCCTCCCAGTCTCTATGGCACTTCTTTCCGTTCATTTCACGCTTAACAAAAATACCCAAATGGTCCATTTTGAGTTGTTTTTCTGGCGGAACTTGCGGAACAGCAAATTACTGAATTACTCCAAAATTATCAAAATTACGTGCAGGCCTACAATTCTCCAGCCATTGGTAAAAGTGTAAATAATGCAAGAAAGTGGGATACTTTTATAATGTGTGTAAAAATTATTTGTATGAAAGTCCTGTGAGAATTAAGTCATGTTAATGGTGATTTATCTTCTGGGGTAAGCCAGAAATCAATAATAAACGCACATGAAAAGCTATAAGACCACTGTGCATGGTCGAGTTTGGAAGCCTTTGCAATAACATAAGGGCAGAATGAGCTTCTCCAATAACAATACTGTCTCATATAACTTTTCATGAGAAGTGGAATGACAAAGCCTTTGTTGTCTCTGTTTTATATATAGAGGTTGGGGGTATTTCAAACACAATCTGGAGCTTTCTAGAAGAATTATCAGCACTAATATATATGGTTGCCTACGCAGTAGAGACATCAGGTGATAGCAAGACTAGGCAGAGTTAGGAATTTTGCTTAAACCCGGGACCACATGTTGTGTAACTGTTGGCAATTTAGCTGGTATGAATGTTGCATGCTGTGTCAATAGACTACATGGTATTTTGGATAAGACTGAAGTGTTTTTGCATCAAAGGTTGGATATGTTCCTGGTGCTCAGCATTGCATCAAGTTGAAAGATGATGCAATCCCTGTAGCACACACGTTGATACAGATACCTGCGAATGTGAGTAATGATTTAAATTTACTTTTTGATCAATTGTGTCCTGAATGTTTAACTGCGACAACAAATTTGGCGGAACAGTTTCTCCTGTAGTAATTACAAAAACAAATCAGATGAAATCCATTAATGTGTGGATCTTCACACTTTAACTAAGAGCATTGTGGCTGAGTGTTGTCCATTACCACAAATTCATGAAATGTTGCCAGCTCTTAGAAGTGCAAGATCTTTTCCATCATTGATTTAAGGTCTGTGCAACATTAAGTGTGTTTGTTCAGAAGTCACACAGACTTACTGCATTTATTACACCGTTTGGCCTTTATAAATACTTGCTTCTTTTAAAAGATTCGTGGGCACTCATTTTGGGACTAAAAGTCACGTACAGTCTTTTCCAAGATTACATTTTGATATACACTGCCATGCCAGTGGAGCACAGTGAAAGAGGGAATTGCTGTGAAAACGGGAAAATGTAAGTTCATGACTCAAAAGGTTGAGCACCTTGGACAAATGATCTGTCTGAAGGTACAAGTGCAAACTCAGATTTAATAATTGCTATCAGGAATGTGCCTCCTCCCAAAGGCAAGGGCACATTCAGATCATTTTTTGGTATGAATGAATTCTACTCCAGGTTTGTGTGTGGATATTCTACAACTGTAAAACCTTTAGGAACCTCTCCTAAGAACAAGGTATGTTTGGGGAGTTGAACAAAATAGTGCTGATTCATGTGTGAAGAATTTAATAGCAACCAGCCAGTTAATGCTTCATTAGTGGTGTCAAATGTGCCATTCATTTGGGTTGTGTATTGTGCCTGTGGGTTGATAACAATGAGTATACTGTTGCAATTAGTTGTACTTCATTCTAAGGCTAAAAATGACTTAAAACTTACTTATGGACCACATCATTTAATTTATACACTGATTACAACCTTTGGTTTACTTAAAGAATGCTAATGAAGGTTGGCGCGAATAATTTCTAAGTTACAGGAATACCATTTTTTAATTAAGTATATGGCCGGTGGCAATGACAATCAGGCAACTTACTTTTCAAGGTGGCCTAGTTGTGAGGATCAGGACCAAGGCGATAATGATGGGTTTCAAGAGTGCTTTGTCACTGGAATTGATGCAGTTCATGATTGTAATGGTACTATCTCAAATGAAGAATGGACTTTAGCTTGGTGATCTGGTGTTGAATGAGATGAGGAAGGACACTGTGCAGGGATGGCCTCCTGGGAGGAATCTTAGTTGACCATTTAGATGTTTTGCTTCAGTGCCTTCCAAGCTGACCATAGAGGGTGAAATGGTTTTGATTCAAGGTTTATTTGTACCTCCTGGATCTTTGCATGAAAGATTGATCTCTAGAGTTGATTCAGGACATTCTATTCCGGCATCACTGGCATTCAGTGATTATTGTGTTAGGTGTACTGGTGGCATTTATATATTGAATTTAAATGTTGAAAAGTATGTAAACTTGTGCAAAGTCTGTTTATCTTCCGACAAACGATGGATGTGTTGTGCGAAGCAATTGTATCAAGATGAGCTACCAGACACCCCATGGAAAAAGATTGCGAAAATCAATCAATCACATTGCAAATGTCTTTTCTGGTCCATCTAGGGTGCTGCTCACACACAACATACATCATAATGAATTGCGATTACTATTCCAAATGGGTGTTTTACTGGTTTGCAGAATCAACCACAATAGAGTTTTTGAGTGATATTTTAATGCTGAGGTTATACCATACTCTTTGATTTCTGATGATAATACACACTTCACATGTCAGAAAATGCTGTTATAACTTTTAGGGAGTCAGACAATTGAAAACTGTATTTTACAGTACTTCCAATGACTTGACGGAAAGGTGAAACAGGGTTTTGAAACAAGGGACTTAAAGAGCTTTTGCCACATTTATGGATGTCCAGAAATATTTGCATGAAAAAATATGAGCATATGTGAACACCCCTTGCACTGCCACAGGTGTTTCATCATTTGTGTTACTGCAAGGTTGTAATGGAATAACTAGGTTAAATCCTAAATTTAATAATAACTGTTACGCCGCGGGCCGACTCGTGACCCACGGCGTTACCTGTTTCCTCTTCGCTGGCCACGGTGCAACCCGCAGCGCCCCTCCCTCCTCTTCGCGGGCGCCGCGTTGCAGCATCGCTGCCCCCTGAGGTCGTTTTAACGGCGTTGGGGATAGCACCCGATACGCCTGTTGGTTTTCGGGCACGCCGCATACTTGCACAGTGTCCCATCCCCTCCCCAAGGCACCATGGGACATTACACTCACCTGGTGTAGACGTCTGGTGATCTCCCCTCCTTGGGGTGCATATTGTTGTTCTCCTCGTCACCTTGCTCCCAGAAGGCAACAGGGGAGGGTTGCTTACCTTGCTAACATGGTGATATTTCTGTAATGCACTTCACTCTTTTCCCTATCCAAGATGGCGACACCTCTCCTTCCTGTTTTGTCATTTCCTGTTCCTGTATGTCACTTCCTGTTTTTCTGTATATAAGGGATCAGAACCTTTCCTTCCCTGCATTGCAACACTCCTTGTTCCTGCTGGTGTGTCCTCACGTCTGTTGGTTCTGTGGTTCCTCTTTTTAGTGATTCCGTCCTTCCGTTAGCGCTTCTTTTCCCCTTGCACCTTCTGCTCCAGCTTGTCTTCCAGTCTTCTCCTGGTTCCTTGTGGGCCCCTGGTCTTTCAGTGTTTTCTGGCTCCTTGTCATCTCCTTCATTCCTAGAGTCTCATCATCAACATCAGAGGTGTTTCCCTCCTGGGTTTTCCTCTTGGGACTCCCTCTGGAGGGCACTGTTTGCTTAGGCTTTCAGTGTTGGCAGCACAATGGCTACCAGAAGGGGTCACCCCTATCTCGGCCAAAACAGGACTTACAATAACCAAAGCCAGGAACCGTCCCAACGCCTCAAGACTGGTAAGAAAGACCCTAAAACCGACATAACATATTTGTAGCATTAACCCCAGAGGTGATGCAAGGGGACTAGGAGAAAAGTTGAACAGAAGCAATTGGAATCCAAAATGTACATTGGCATGGTAAGAAAAGCCAAGCAAGTGTTGGGTAATGAGGAGATATTGTGTTAATCAAAAAACCATGGAGACTTGTTAAAGGATATTTTGAATACATTAGCCCTGTTGCTGTTTCAAAAGAGATTATGTGGTAGGGTAGAGGTTGATGGAACGATCTCAGTATTATACCTGTTTAGGCTCAGCAAACTAAGCCTGTTGAGGGCAGAGATGTCCACGATGAAGATGGTCTTGACTGAAATGGCGTGTGTATGGATCATATAGGGAAGGGCAGCTAGGGGCTTTTCAGTTTGCGTTGGCATTGAGGGTATCAGTGATGCAGTGCTATAGATCTTAAATATTTAGATGCTCCTTATTGCATGTGAAGATCTTTTAAGATTGCACCATTGGGAACCGCTGGCACTCTAATAAATGGTGAAGTGCAGGTGGATGATAGTGTGGCTGGCCTTTCTGGGAGTGTTTTTGAGATGACCCCATGGTATGGCTGTGAATTTTTGTCACAACTGGAAGCATAATTTTTTTGAAAGATTGACCCTGTATTAATATTACTTTGTGTTAATAATGTTATATATTTTTTAATGCACTGAGCAAGAAGGGTTGTGTATGTAACTGGGCATGCTTGCACTGAAGCTCTACCTGCATTCTAAACTGACTCCTGTCAGTTTCAGGACATCTGAGCTGTAGTGTAGTTTTGACTTCATGACTTACTTAGCTTTGGTGGAATAAAGCTTCTTGTAGACATACCTGTTCTTTCTTCAAGAGTCTTTTATCTCTCTACAGCCAGTCATTGTGGAAAGGTTGACATTGCATCTACTAAGTCCAATAGAGATACTGATGTTTCCGATTTAACAACCCCAATCCAGATGCAGGTACAGCAAGGTAGACAGCAGGGGGCAAGATTCATTGGTCAGGTGGGTGTAGATCCTTGCTGGAAAGAGGATTGAGGAGACGTTTTCACTTTCCAAGATCAAATACCCAGGTGCTTTCAGTTTTTGGCACTCTTCTCTTTCATTTTATTGGATCTGGAGCAAGGAACCTCACAATTAGAGTTAGAGGGCAGGTGGGCACATATCTATAATATTCCAGAAAATACAGGAGTGAGTTATCAGTGTACATAGAGCATATATCCTGGAAGTGGGCTGTGTCTCAGTGCGGTTGATTTCTTCATGCCCGCCACCTATTCGTTCAAGGCACAGACAGTTGAAGAGCCAACCAAATAGGCTTAAAACAAAAAGGAATGGCCAGGACCACCGAAGGATCAGGAAGGGGAGGCTTCCTACTACCGATGTCACTGGCCGTTGCCATGGGCAGCAAGAGGGACTGCATCTTGAAGATATCAGTAGGTGGTAAACTAGGAGTACTTTGGATTTCTGGGGCAGAACTCTTCAGGGTGCAGATTCAATGTTTTTCAGTGCTGTTGTCCGTTTGCAGTGTGTAACTATAAAAATCCACAGAGGCGTAAAGATGAATTAAATATATGAATTTAATTCTTGAACAGGAGTTGAAGCACAGCACATCAGTTCAGGATACAGATACCATAATACCGTTGGTCTGGAATCTGGAACCCAGGATGCAAGATGCAGGCACGCATCATACATTCCAGGCAGCAGATCCAGACAGGGAAAAGCAAAGGGAAACAGAGCAAGGTAATACAAATGTAAAACAGGATGCAACACATCTTACCCCTAAAGAAAAAAAAATAAGTAGGGGAAACTTTGGGAATGCATTAATCTAAATATCTGCTGGAACATTCTTTTGTCTATTGCAAGCCTTAACTCTAGAAGCAACAGAGGAACCAACATGAACAGCATTGGGAGAAGACATAGTGGAACAAGCATCGGATCTCCTTAGGCAATTATCAAGAACAGAAGAAGGAGAACTATGTACATTTTCAAGGTTGTGACACTTAGCCACTCTACGGACATTCCAGACTCTACCATCTTGCGTGACAACACTATTTTTGAAAACTTTGACAACTTTGATAGGAGGGAAAAACTTAGAAAAACCCTTAACCAGAAAACCAGGTTTTTTAATTCGCACCCATTCCCCCACCACAAAGTCATTATCTCTGGTCTTCATTTTGGAATCAAACAAGGTTTTCATTTGTAGTTGTTTGTCTTCAACCCGTTTGGCTACGCCAGCAAGGTCCAAAGCAGAATTATTTACATCAAGTTTCTTAATCCACCAGGGACAGATATCAGAAGGAGGCTCCCTTCCCTTAAGGAGTCTGAAGGGACTAACCCCAGTCACAGAATGAGGAGTGATGCGATACGTCCATAACCTTTTCCTCACAACATCCAACCAACAATCATCAGACATCTGCACACCATTCAAACAATCCTTAAGAACACGATTAAAGCGTTCAACTTGACCGTTTTCCCTGGGTTCATACAAAGAGGTGGTGTAATGCTTGACACCACAAGTACTAAGGAATTTCTCAAAATCAGCCGAAACAAGCTGAACACCATTGTCAGTGACACAAGTTTCAGGAAACCCCTCTCTTGCAAAAACCTCTTTAAGGAAAAGAATAACAGAGTGAGAAGATACAGTGCTGACAAACTTTACTTCAGGCCACTTGGAGTGGTAGTCCACCAGGACCAAAGCATAACGAGCATTGTAAGGTAACTGCTTAAAGGGGCCAGATATATCAAATCCCACCTTCTGCCAGGGAAAGTTGGGCCAAGATACAGGCTTAAGGGGAGCTGAGGTCAAATGAAGCATTTTGTCACTGTTAACACAGTGCGAACAATCCCTTACTAGCCTATCCACTATTCTATCAACTCCCGGCCACCAAAAACTCTCTCTAATCAGACGTTTCATTGATGACATGCCAATGTGACTCTGATGAGCGAGAAGCAAAATCTTCCCTTGTAAGGATTGGGGCGGGATTAATTTACCAGCTTTGAAAAGTAGACCAGAAAATTCTTCGACTTCAGATGAAACTTGGCAAAAAGGAGCTATATCCGGTGAGACACCCCTACAGGGTGGCCAACCATTCCTTACAAAATCAAGCAGCTGTTGACAAACCACGTCCTTGCCAAGTTCAACAAACCATTCTTCTTCAGACAAAGAAATAAACTCCTTAGAAACACAATCCCCAACAGAAGCAACAACGTCAATGTCATTATCCACCTTGGGAGAATCTTCACAAGGAAACCTCGAAAGAAAATCTGCAGTAACATTACACTTACCGGGAACATACACAATCTCGAAATCATACTCCTGAAGGCGCGAAGACAAACGAGCTATGCGCGCTGTGGAATTCCATCCGCCACCAGGAGACAAAATCCCAACCAAGGGTTTATGATCTGTTCGTAGTACAAATCGATTACCCCACACATAATTCCTGAATTGTTCGACAGCCCAAATGCAGGCAAGAAGTTCCTTTTCAATAACAGAGTACCTTCTCTCCGTAGGAGACAAAGTCATTGAGGAAAAGGCAACGCACCACTCATCCTTACCAGATGATTGACTTAACACACTACCAATGCCATAAAGACTAGCATCGACTGTAATAATGCATTTCTTGTTAACACAAAAGGACTTTAAAGTAGGAGCATTAACAATTTCCTCTTTGATTTGCTTAAAAGCTTGTTCCTGCTTCTCAGACCAAATAAATTTGGCTGAATTCCTTGTTAGTTCCCTAAGGGGCTCCATTTTGCTTGCAAAATTTTGGATAAACTTGCTATAGTATTCGCAAAGCCCTGCAAACGAAAGCAATTTTTCCTTATTGTCTGGGGAAGGAGCCTTAACAATAGCATCAACAAGATTTTTTTTCGGTACAACTCCATCACCTGAAAGAGAATGACCTAAATAATCTACTGTCTTGCAAAAAAACTTGCACTTACTAGCTTTGATAGTCAGACCAAACTTCTCCAACCTTGAACAAACTTCCTTAAGATGACTGTCATGCTCAGAGAAATTCTTTGAAAAAACAAGGATATCATCCTGAAAGCATTTGACGTAGACACTCAGATCCTTAAATATATGATACATTGCCCTCTGGAAAACTGAAGCGGCCGACGCCAGGCCGAAAGGCATCCTTTTAAATTGAAACAATCCATGGGGAGTGATGAAAGCGGTGAAGTGCTTTGAGTCTTCCGTGAGCTCTATCTGGTGATATGCAGACCTAAGATCTAATGTGGAAAACACACAGGCTCCATCTAACATGCACAACATTTCATTTATGTTCGGTAATGGGTGACAGTCTATGACCAAACATTTGTTTAACGCTCTCAGGTCTACACATAACCTAATAGTTTTGTCGGGTTTAATCGCCAAAACAATAGGCGAAACCCATTCAGAGGATTCTACCTCCTCGATGACACCATCTTTGACCATGGTGTCAAGCATGACTCTGAGCTCCTCTCTGACACTAATGGGAACGCCCCTTAACTTTTGTTTAAGAGGAACAGTATTGGGTTTGACTTTAATTTTGTGTGTAAAACCATTCAACATCCCGAGTTTTTCAGAAAAGACATTAGGAAAGGAGTCAGCTATCTCCTTAGACATAGATGCTATGTCATAGTCCCCATCAGATATAGCTAGTACACATACAGGATCTTTCAACCTAGGATTCAAAGAGATTCCCAACTTAGCTTGATCCCTCCAACCTAAGACATTTACACCTTTAGATGCTACATACATCTTAATGATTGCAGAATTATTTTTAACAATGATAGGGACTTCTTTAAAACCTATAAAACTGATTTTGGATGTATCAAAATTATAGGCAACAATGTCTGGTTTACACAAGGAATTTACATCAACCAGATTTCCAAATGACTCCACACAATAATCACAAGTAATTATGGTCCATGGAGAACAGGAGTCCACCATGAGTTCGAGAGTTTTACCTAAAATACTCACTAGACTCTTAGGAGATGGCAAACTATCAGCTAGTGTTATGCCAAACGTGGTTTGAACAGAGACTACAATACCTGATTCTTTAACAGAAGAATCATTACTCTCTATTTCCGCAACATAAGATACATTACTGTTAGGACGTCTGGGAGTATTAAAAGAAGGCTTCTTGTAATCGTTAAAAGATTTAACGGAAGTTTTACTATATTTGGAAAAATGTCCTGTACGACTACATTTATTACATTGTCTATTTAAAGCAGGACACTGTGGAAAAGAAGCTATATGATCTGGACTTCCACACCTAAAGCAATAAAACTGTTTACCTTTACCATCATATCTATTGGAACTTTGAGTTTTCATTTCTCGCACATTGACTGTGCTAACTTCACCAGTGGATGTGGAAGGAGTAGTATGAACAGAAACCTTGTCTAAGGATTTAATCCACTTGTCGGATTATTCTAAAGCTTTAGCTGTACTTATTGCAGTTTCTAAACTTGGATCCCCTAAAATCCACAATTGCTCTTGTACCTTCTTGCTCTTTACATGCACAACAATTTGATCTCTGATCATTTCGTCAGTTATTAAACCGAAATTGCAATGCAGCGAAAGTGTACGTAAAGCAGTTAAAAATTCATCAAAACATTCATTTTCATCTTGTACTCTGGTATAGAACTTAAACCTATTTAACGCTACACTGGTTACTGGTTTAAATCTTCCTTCTATTCTCTGCACAGCCTCATCATAAACACTTGTATCACCCCCAGATCTCACAGGAGGTAAAGTTCTAAAGACAAGTTGCCCTTCTGACCCAAGGCAATGTAGAAAAATGTTTTTTTTTCTTTCCGCCGACATCCTCTCACCATCCATAGCCTTGAGGTAGGTAAAAAATTCTTCTTTCCATCTAGTCCAAGGGATGGGCGGATCTCCTTTAGTTTGTAAAAATTTTGAAGGTGGGTCAAATTGCATTTTGGCTAGAATAGAGTAGAGGTGCAGGTATACCCTTTTTTAAAAAAAATGCAGTTCTTCAAGAGCAAGAGCAATAGTCTATAACAAAATGAATGAAGCTAAAAAAAAAAAAATGTGCTTTTTAGACCACGAGGTGGTAGTAAGGTAATAGTCAAGTATTGGAAATAGTAGTAAGGTAATAGTCAAGTATTGGAAATAGAAAGAGAAATCTCTTTTTTTTTGTGAAAACAAAACGTAAGTTTGATCGAAATAATCGAAAATTGAAGAAAACGGAAAAATATTGTCTATTTTACCTTCCGGCGTGTAAATTAATGTAGTGCGATCCAGTAGAAATTGTCATAAACTCCTCGGCGTCTCCGGTAAAACTGTGTATCTTGTTACTATGGATACACAAAATGGCGCTGAGACGTACAACGTGATGACGGCTGAGACGTACAACGTGATGACGACACAGTGCGTGTTGGGGAGGCGTACGTCAGGAGATGCCTCGAGTTTACAGACAGCCTCGCGCACAATTCGTACCAACATTGAAAAAGGCACAAAAATCAATAAAAATGGATTTCAACATCACCGATCCGTGGGAGTAGGTGCACTGGAACCGCCAGAATGCGCGCAACAGACGAAGGTAGAAGCGATGATTTTCACGTGATGCTTGTCGTTTTCTTTTTTCCGTTGGTAACATGAAAAGCTGTGAAAATCTCTAGTAGAAAACTGGTAGGTCGTAAATTTCCGCAATTACGACGTAGTAGAATCAGTCAGTGTTTCCTTTGGATGGAAAGTGAATAAATGGGTAGTTTCAAGTTTTCTTCTTTTCTTCGCCGGGTTCAAAAATAAAATCTTCGAATTTCTGCTCCTGTGCTTCAAGGATAGTGGCAGAAATTGCAAGATTTACCTCGTCGCCAATATAAAAATCCACAGAGGCGTAAAGATGAATTAAATATATGAATTTAATTCTTGAACAGGAGTTGAAGCACAGCACATCAGTTCAGGATACAGATACCATAATACCGTTGGTCTGGAATCTGGAACCCAGGATGCAAGATGCAGGCACGCATCATACATTCCAGGCAGCAGATCCAGACAGGGAAAAGCAAAGGGAAACAGAGCAAGGTAATACAAATGTAAAACAGGATGCAACAGTAACTTTTGGATCCAAGCAGGCTGTCGGTGGCATTTCACTGCAGCATTCTTGATGAGTAGGATCTGATAAGGGTTTTGCCACTGAGGCTAGAGCGCTAACTTTCACTGGTGGGGCTTCTTATGCATCTGGTATCTGGACTGCACTTTGTGACAGGCTGCAGTTCGGCTGGTGGGCTCAGCAGCATGGAACTGAAAAAGGAAGCTGTTGAGACAGCAACTCAGTTGTCTGTAGTATTGTAGAATTGCATCTGCATTTAAGTGAAAATGGAGCTGAGCTGTAGACAATGGAGGGTAGTGGAAATTGCAATAGGTCGACCTATCATCATTTCATATAAACTCAATTTAGAGCTTTGTTTAGGAGAGGATTAAATTGATTAGAGTGCCAAAGTAACCCGTCGGGTCACTTGAACCCTGTTTCACTGCAAATCTTACACCTTTTGCGATGTTCTGCAGAGCTCCATTAAACTTTACTAATTTCCTTGAGGACTCGTGTGGTATATGCAAGTGACAGTTCTGTATAATCCCTAAAGCTTTGTTGCGTTCTTGAACTATAGAACCCACAAAAAGTACGTCCCTGTGGCACTCCCAATTTGAAGGGATTCCAAACGTCCAGACAAGGTTTTGGAGCAGTGTATTAGCTATGATAGTGCCAGCACAGATACACAGTATCCTTTTTTAAAATGTATTTTAAAAATTGTTTTCCATGATAACAAGATAACCCCTCCCACGCTCACACACAAAGGTGTTCCAGTCAAATACACGACACAGTAATAATACGCGTTACAAACAGAATACCGCAGATAGATTACAGAATGCTCCTCATATGTATAATGAAGAATACTGGTGGAGTTGTAGTTTCAGGTGAGTTTATTCTTCAATAAGTACAGCACATCTTCGTGAGGCGTACAACGTAGTCGCCATAGCGTGTCAATGCCTCACTCACGCTCAATTTGAAGTAATCAGGGTTCCCAAGGCCTACATGCTCTGAAGATAACCCACTTACACTCAAGAACTGTTGGCACGGAAACTGTAAAAGTCAAAGAACAAGTTTATTAAGACCCCATGGGGTGGTGGTACACTCATACAGCACCCTTCGGTAATGCAAGAGGTATCACACCGAACATCGATGTGACCCCGATTTATATACAGTTTTGGGGTAATAAAAGATAGGCGGCACAAGTTAGAACACATTCATGTACATATATGGTCATGTTTTGGAACACAGCCAGTTCATTGGAGGGGGCACAACTCCGCTGGTCAGTTTGGCGCACATTCCTGAAGGGTAACTGGTCAGTGGGGACTGCGCATGTGCAAGCTGACCAGTACTAAAAATAGCCTGTTGCTGGGCAGACTGAAGTGGTCAGTGGTACGGACAAAGGACTAAAAGGCACGCCGGCCACGAGGCCGCTTATGGTCTAAGATGGCCGCCGCAACATTCAAAATGGCGTTTTCATATATGGCCAAGTTAAGGAGGAAAACGTGTAGTTTCAGCTAATCGCTAACGCGGCCATGCCAATTACGACAGACGACCCTTTTAGCGTTTAGCTGAATCTACCTCATAGTGAACATAATCAGGATGTTCGTCCTCGATGTCTATTAACATTATTTGTGTTACTTCTTTATGAAGCATCATTTTGTCATGGGCAAGTGCTCGTCTTGATGGTTTGCAAGCTGATAGACACATGGAACATAAGGCAGGGCCACATTGGATACATAGGCAAACAAAAAACAGTGCCCCCACAATTATACATAGAATCGTTAACAGTTTCCAGCCCCAAGTAGTAAGCATTGACCAGAACCATCCTGAAAGTGTCCAAGTTCCATTGTCCGGATGTATCTCAGCTGCGATTTTATGAAGCTTTGATATAGCATCATAAACAGATGGAGAATTATCCGGTATGTACACACAGCAGCTACTTCCGATAATTCTGCATGCCCCCCCACGGTCAGCCAAAACTACATCCGACACCATCCTATTTTGGAGCGTAACTATTCTAGAAATCTGTAGTTCCTCAGTGATGTTTCCTAGGGCAATGGCAGTGTCATTCGCTACAGCCTCGACAACACGTGTCAATCGTCTTATTTTCCGGCTGTTCAAAGCGGCCCCCACGAAGGAAAATAGTCCCAAATTGAAGTCCACATACTGTTGTAAGGCAGTATCAGTCTGGTCTATGTCATCCAGAACAACAGTCCGCTTGACTCTATTCAGGACAAAGTCGTGGTACAGGATATAGTCATTGTGATACATTGGTGGGGCAATGAATACAGGAGGTAGTACAAACGATACATAGCACGTGCCCAACCATCCCAATGGAAGCTGATGATAACCCTTCGTTCCACAGATAAAATACGTGTTTCGAGATGTTATGTTATGGTATGTTAACAAAGGTTTGTATAGCGCGCTGCCACCGGTTGGTTTCCTGGCGCTGTGAGAACAGAGTGTGGTCAGAGGAGGAGGTTAAGGATTAGTGAGATGCTACAAATGAGATGCCATTCGGGCTATCAAAAGTAAGTGTGGTGTTGCATTCACTTTTCCCTACCGCAATCGAACCTTTATTTCTAATACACAAATCGGCTTTAGTAGCAATGACATTGATAACATGTGAGCTAGACACATTGATATTTCTTTGATTGCTGTACACACGCGGGGCAGATACGTTGTCGGGCCTGTACTCTTCCCATTCGAATCGAGTACCCTCGGCCCGCGGAAACCCATCCTTGTCATGGGAGCATACTTTATTCAAATGGAAAAGCACCCCCCCTTTTGTTGGCCATCTCAAAGTAAAGAGGAGGGTGTACCAGGCATTGCAGGATCCATTATGCGAAAACGGGAGTGGAATGAGTGGGGTGCCCCCTCTCTTCTGGTGCCCCGGCAACATCCCACACACCCAACAGTTAGAAGTATTGGTCATGTTATGCGTGTGATGAAGAATCTGAATAAAACTGTTATTCAGATAAGTTTGCCGATGTCGTTCTTCATGGTAGGGTAAGGTAAAGTGAAAATGTTCAGATGGAGCCGGGGAAGTCGGCAGCAAATGTTCAGGTGCAGGTACCACAAGTTCAACTACCCAGGCTATTACAGCTATCACCACAATAGTCAGAACAAAAAGAATGGCACCCAAGATTCGCTTATCACGTGATGCTGGTGATGCCATTGTTCGGAAAAGGTTTTGCAGAGTTTCAAATAGTTCAAATTATTCACAAAGTCTTCAAATACACATGCGTGTATACCTAAAAAAAAAAGAAAAATACGGTGCTGAACTCCGAGGTAGCCGTTGTTTTCTTCTCCGGGCCAAGACGGGTGTCGCTACACTAGCAGAACTGATCCCCCCCCTTGGAATTCCCGGTTTCCGTTTCACAAACCTGGAGCGGTAACCAACCAGTCATATACAAAAAAAAAACAAAAAAATCTTCTTATCGGGGACGCAGGTTGTAGTGCTCTCGTCCGGCAACAGCGTGGTCCGGGAAGGCTCCCTCAACTTCGGCCGACGTCACAGCTGGGCTCTTTTCTTTCTCCAGAATCTCTTTGTAATCAGTCAGCACAGCAGGAGTAACCAGATCCGGAGAGACACGGCGGCAGTGTGTCGAGTGCACCCACCGCTTTCTGTTGGTCACTCGTACAGCGGTGCGGGTCGCAAGGAGGACCTGTTCGGGGCCCTTCCACCTTGGCTCCAAACTGCTCGCTCTCTCAAACGATCGGATCATCACATGATCGCCAGGGCGAAGATCATGGCCCTCTCCAGTAGAGTTGTCAGGGAGCGCTTCTCGAACCTGTTGATGAATAGAAAGCAAATCATTTGTTAATCGTGCCAAATAGTCGTTCATCATAACACAAGGCACATCATGTATTAACCGCGGCTTGGGCACCCCCCAGATATTCATAGGGCGACCAAACACCACCTCATATGGTGTGAGGCCAGTTCGTGAATGGGGTACTGATCTAAGAGAGAGCAGTGCTAACGGCAAAGCATCAGGCCACTTCAACGACGTGGATGCCACAATCTTGGCTAATTTAAGCTTTAACGTAGCATTGTACCGTTCAACCAGACCTGCCGACTGAGGGTGGAACACAGCGTGGAACTTCTGCTGAATCCCTAACCCCTTCAGTACATACTCCACAATCTTCCCAACAAAATGAGGCCCATTATCGCTCCACAAAAATTTGCAAACTCCAAAGCGAGGAAAGAATTCCTTAAGCAACACCTTAGCCGTTGTCAGGCTGTGTTGTCTTTCGTGGGGAAGGCCTCAACCCATTTGCTAAAGGCACATACCACCACTAGGACGTACTTCAGGTTGTTGCAGCGCTCGAGTTGTATGTAATCCATTTGGAGTACCTCAAATGGTGCAGATGGTGGAACGAACCCTCCTTTCGGAGTATGGGTCCCCTTTCCAGGATTGTGTTGCAAACATACCAGACAGGTCTGCACTACTCTCTTGGCTGTATTAGCAATCTCGGGATGTTCCCAAACTCGTGTTAACAGTCGAGTGATTGCAAGGGCTCCGACATGTGCCAATCCATGTGTCATCTGGACCATCGTTTGCAAGTAAGCCGCAGGCAATTTCCATTTCTCCATATCTTTGCTTCTCCAACAACCCTCATAATCTAGTACCCCATCTGTTGCCCATGCCGCAAGTTCTGATTCAGTAGCCGATTTTTGAATATCCAATATTTCTGCTCTAGCATCACTCCATCGCTCAGCCTGCGATTGGGTCACGTACATGGGGGAGCTAGTCCGGGACATAGCCGTTTGTCTCGCTATGCTGTCTGCGAAGGCATTTCCTTGGCCCACTTTATCCGTGATCTTTTTGTGGGCACTGCATTTTACTATCGCTACTTTCTTTGGACCAAGCAACGCGTTTAGGAGATCACGCACTAGCTCTCCGTGCATAATGTGTTCTCCGTGAGATGTCAGAAACCCACGCTCTCTCCAGAGTAGCCCGAAGTCATGTGCTACTCCGAAGGCGTACCGGCTGTCTGTGTATATGTTCACACATAGGCCAGCACTCAATTCGCAGGCTCTTGATAAGGCTATCAGCTCTGCTGCCTGAGCCGATTTCTGTGGTATCCTAGCTGTTTCTACCACTGTCTTAAGTGTCGTGATCGCATAAGCTGCGGAAGTCGTACCATCTGGCAGCCTTAAACACGATCCATCAACCCACAGTTCCCCATCCACATCTGGAAGTGGCATATCCTGTAAGTCAACACGACCCTTTGTCTGTTCCTCGGTCAGGAAAACACAATCGTGATGTTTTTCTTCCTGACCCTCCTCAACCGGATAGGGCAATAAAGTGGCGGGGTTCAGGGTAGAACATCTTTTCAGTGTAATATGTGGCGCCAAAAGTGTCAACTCATATCCCGTTAGTCGCGCACTCGTAAGGTATTGGGTCTTTGTTTGATTTAGCAGAGCATCTACTGCGTGAGGAACTAACACCAGCAGTTTATGTGATAACACTATTCCCTCACTCTGCCGTATGGCTACTGCTGTTGCTGCTACCGCTCGGAAACACCCAGGTAACCCTCGTGCTACAGGATCAAGAATGGCAGAGAAGTATGCACATGGTCTCTGCTTGTCCCCGTGTACTTGTACTAACACTGACAACGCGCACCCATCATTCTCGTGCACGTACAATGTGAAAAGTTTCGTGTAGTCTGGTGTGCCTAACACAGGTGCAGAACAAAGGGCCTGTCTCAACTGTTCAAAGGCCTTCTGACATTCATCTGTCCATTCAAGGGGCATTGGTGTGTCTTTGGACAGTAATGCTAGCAAAGGTTTTATGATGCGTGAAAAACCCATGATCCACTGTCTACAAAAAGACGTCAACCCTATAAAGGCAGGTACATCTCTCTGCGTGCGGGGGACTGGTGTGTCTAAAATTGCTTGAATTCGATCAGACGTTAATGCACGCCCCTCCTTAGACAACAGATGACCGAGGTAGGTCACCTGTGGTCTACAGTATTGGAGCTTTTTCTTCGAAACCTTATGATTGTTTTGCGCCAAAAAGGAAAGCAACGCAATTGTACTTTCTTCACATTGTGCATAAGAGTCTGCGGCAAGCAGAAGGTCATCCACATACTGGATGAGGACCACGCCAGTCTGCAACTCAAAGGAATCTAACTGTCTTTCAAAGCCTGACTGTAGATGCTAGGGCTTTCAGTATAACCTTGGGGAACACGACAAAATCTATACGATTTATTATTTAACGTGAAGCCAAACAAATATCTGCTATCAGAATGGACAGGGATGGAAAAGAACGCGTTTTTCAAATCAATAACACTAAATGTTGTGGCCGTCGGTGGCACCAATGTAAGCAAGGTCGTAATATCGGACACCACCGGGTATTGGGGAATGACAATTTTGTTAATCTCTCTCAAGTCAATAATAAAGCGATAGACTTTGTCGTCAGTATCTCTCTTAAGGATCGGAAGAATAGGACTGTTGCAAACATTATAGGGGACCTCCTCCACTACTCCTGCAGAAATCAAATCCTGAACAATATGTGTCAATGCAATTTCACCTTCTCTCGAAATCTTATACTGTGGCACTCGTGGTAGAGGGGCCCCCTCCTTAACAGTAATGTGTATTGGTGGAATACGCATCTCTCCCACATCCGTATCTGAGGTCGCCCATAACGTGTGCGGTAGAGAGGCCAAAGCTGGAATGTCTAAGATAGTGTAAAACCTATCTGGGTCAGGATAATTTTCATTCAGGATAACCCGCACTCCCTCAGGAGCGCACCGTATCGTTGCTCTAAAATATTTAAGCAAGTCAAAGCCCAGGATATTATCTGGTGTATGGGGCGATAACAGAAATTGACCAAAACTGAAAAATTTGTCAAGACATAGTGCAAGGGGCTTTGACAATGGGCTAGGGGAGGGTGTGCCATCGAACCCTACACATGTAATCATTTCGCCAGACAGGGGAGCCCTCGGAACCAAGTTTTTCGACAAAGCGCTACGAGTAGCTCCTGTGTCGACTAGAAATTGATCAGTAGAACCCAGAATACCCGCTGTTACATATGGACCCTGCTGATCTACCAGCACTTCAATTGATTCCTTACCCCATCCTACGCAATCCTATGCATGCACATAATCCTGGTGCTCCACATTCTCACCCTCAGAAATCTGATATTGATTCCGTCTATCAAACGTGTTTCGTTCATCCTGGCCACGGCCCCTGTCCTCAACCCTTCCACGATCACTTCCGCCACCTCTCACTCCCGTATAACCTCCTCTCGACCTACCACCTCCTCGACCACGCTGGCTACGCTGCTCACGAAGTACCGGACAATCTTCAGCCCAATGCCCAAACTCCTTACAGTAGGCACATTGATCCTCCGCTATATCCGTACGACCATACGACGTATTCCCTCCACCTCGTCTACCTCTATCATTCCCTCTACCCTGTGGTCCCCGAACCTGCGCCAACATCACCTTTGTTTTCAATTCTTTCGCCTTTTTATCAACACTTTCTTTAGCCTCCAATTCCTGTCGCTCAAAATACTGAGCCATAGTTAACAAAGATGCAGGGGTCGCCGTGGCCCAGGAACTTTCACTCGATTTCAATCGTTTTGCAATCTCCGGTAGGAGATTAGCCACATACTTATCTATGAACAAATGCCGGCCCGTATCGTCTGTTAAAGATTGACCACTGTAATCATGGAATGCCTCCTCGAAGCGTGTAAAGAAATCTGAAACTGTTTCATAGGGCTTTTGTTTGCATGAAGTTAACATAGTCCAATCAATCTTCTTAGGAGGAACAAGCGTTTTTAATTTAATCAAGATAGCCGCCGGAAGGTCTAAAATCAACTGACAAGGCTTACATGCTGGTTCCCTATCTAAATCGGCAGCATTTATTTCTTTCCACGTCCCCCCCAGTATTGTTTCATCATTATTTTTACGAATTTGCCTCCACATATCGGGTGGAAGAATTAGCCCAAAAAACAAATCTATGTCAACAAGAGTCATCACGCAAGACGAAATAGCCCCTTCCACCCCTTTATAGAATGCCGCCGGATTTTTTCGAAGATCAGGTAGAGAATTTTTCAATGCCATAACATCTGCTCTATTCCAAGGCGTATATACCCAGTTATATACAAAATATCCTTTCGCATCCTTTGACAATTTATTATCATCTGTACCTTCCCCTTTAGGTGGAACATACAAGGGCGCGGCTTCACGCATAGGCATAACATGCAATGCAGAACTCTTATCTGAACCCCGGAGAGAACACTCCTTAATCTGCTCGCTATTCTCCGATTCGGACTCCTTTTGCTTCCTTTTCCGCTCCTCCCGCAATCTGGTTGTCTCATCTCACAGCTGGATCAGTTGCTTGAATAGGCCGTCAACATCTGCAAGATCAAATAAACCTTTATCCAAATTCTCACGATGCACTGACAAAGCTTTAGGTTCTAACGTATCTGAAAGGTCACGATACGCGGCAACAACTTCATCCGCCAAACTAGACAAAAAATACATTAATTCAAGGTCCGACCATTTACTCCTTTCCGCAATCACCTCATCCTGAGAAACACATTTCCTATTCACTTTACGAGCCCAACTACGTAAATGTGCGGACCTCTCCGTAGTAAACCTGAGAGCGGATACACCCTTCTTTCCGACTTATCCTGCCCATCATCTCCCGAATCTTCAGCTGGAGCCGTTGGCGAAACGTACGGAGGCGGTGACCGATCTAGCAATGAAAAATCATCAATTTCATTATTAAGGACAGGATAAAGCGGTCGGCGAATAGGAAATTGACCAGTCGTTTGCAATTTACGTTCCCGTTCCTCCCTCTCTCTTTTCTCCTGAGCCTCTTTTTCCTCAAGCTGTAAAGCCTTATCCCGAGCAGCCTTGCGCTGCTCTTTGTCCGCCAAGGCAACTTCACGCTTCATTCGCTCGCGCACCGCTTTCTCCCACATTCGCACACAATCAAACATGTTTTGTCTAGACCTGCGTTGAAACAAACATTGCTCCACAAACTGTACTTTACGTAAATCGAACGACCCATGTAGAGGCCATTGCAATTCAGGATCGGTTTTCGTGTACTTATGCCATAATTTGCTGTACATAATAGGGGGAAGGCCAAATTTAATATACATCTCCCTGTTCGGTGTTCCTTCTGGGGGAGCCGGCTGTGCTTCCGCTAACCTAATTGTGGTACCATTTCCAAGACAGCACATTCCTCGGAGTGTGCTGAAAACAGGCATGTTCAAAGAGTATCACGAAAGCGTGACACCGTAAAAATGGCACTTACAGTACTTCACACAAAATGTGCCGCTCAGAGGAAAAAAACAAAGTTAGAGAAACATCTCTACATGCCTGCCTATGTGAAGTGCACTACACATATAAGTTCAAAGATCACAAATTCACAAACGTTAGCTAACTCAAATCAAAGTCATAGGTCGTAGGACTTCGGCAAGCATCCGAGGACTACCTTACCGATCACAAATCATAGAACTTCAGTAAGCGTCCGAAGACTACCTTACCGAACACAAATCTTACCCAAATTCTCAAATGTCCAGATTCCAACTGCCAAGGTCTTGTGATCAAATCAGCCAAACGGCACTTTCCCAGCAACGCAGACACTCGAAAACTCAGTCGGAGACCGGCGCCACCTGGAAGGTCAGATCGGAAGGAAAGGAAGAAACACCGTGGGAGCCAAGACTCGGGTCACTCAGTGGCAGCGCGCGTCCATGGCGAGTTTCCAAGCCTTCGTCACGACCTCTCCTTCGGGCATCCGAGTCGCCGATGAGTCCCTTCGTGGTCGCCAATTTGAAGTAATCAGGGTTCCCAAGGCCTACATGCTCCGAAGATAACCCACTTACACTCAAGAACTGTTGGCACGGAAACTGTAAAAGTCAAAGAACAAGTTTATTAAGACCCCATGGGGTGGTGGTACACTCATACAGCACCCTTCGGTAATGCAAGAGGTATCACACCGAACATCGATGTGACCCCGATTTATATACAGTTTTGGGGTAATAAAAGATAGGCGGCACAAGTTAGAACACATTCATGTACATATATGGTCATGTTTTGGAACACAGCCAGCTCATTGGAGGGGGCACAACTCCGCTGGTCAGTTTGGCGCACATTCCTGAAGGGTAACTGGTCAGTGGGGACTGCGCATGTGCAAGCTGACCAGTACTAAAAATAGCCTGTTGCTGGGCAGACTGAAGTGGTCAGTGGTACGGACAAAGGACTAAAAGGCACGCCGGCCACGAGGCCGCTTATGGTCTAAGATGGCCGCCGCAACATTCAAAATGGCGTTTTCATATATGGCCAAGTTAAGGAGGAAAACGTGTAGTTTCAGCTAATCGCTAACGCGGCCATGCCGGCGTTCTAAACCACCAGCTGATACGTCATAAACAACTGTGGCACGCACCCGGGTACGGGTGCCCAGGAGGAGGGGAAGGGGAGGGAGTGCTTGACCTGCATTGCAACACATCTCCTTCCTAAAGGACAAGAGAGGGTGGGGGGCATCCACATGAAAAGAAGTAGAACAAGGAAACACAAGTGTGCAACAAGAAACAATTACAATACATATTTTTTTTCTTTAGATAAACAGAGGGGTGGTTGAGCCAAAGGGCTGTTTGCTAATAACACTCGAAATCCTTAAACCAACATGGGTTGGCTATTGTATGTCCAGTCCTTGTTGTGCCGATAGCACTATCAGTTTTGTTTGTCTCAGACGGGATGCAGGTTTCAGGCGGACTCCCTGTGGCAAAACCCTGAGCCTCCCTCAAACCTGAAACACTGTTGGCTACCCTCTCTTCTGGGGTTGCTTCCACAGGCTTCCCATCTAGACCCTGGGTCTGGTCACTAACATCGTGGGGGTCTACTTCTGATTCATCATCATACCCCATTCTCACATTCATTCTACAGTGAATGTCAACCTCCTCATTTTCTGGGTCCACGTAAACACCTCTTTGGTCAGCCTGCACACTCTTACCCGTGCTTCTAGAGAGTGCTGAAAAGTGCCAGACCTTACCGTCGCTCAGCAAGGCTGAATTGCACAAGATTTTCTTTACCTCTAAGGGTTTGGTGTAGTGACTCTGTCCTTTTTTTAATTAACCCTGTGCGTCTTACTCTAACTATGTCGCCTACCTCCAGGGACTCAGGTTTGCAACTGTGTTTAGAGTCGTGATGTTCCTTGCTACTCTCTTGTGAACTTAACAAGTTCTCTTTCACCTTCTCCGGTGACCAATCAGCTCTCTTGGCTGTTTCAAGCCAACCCACATTGTCCTTACACATGAGTTTTCTACCTCTCATTAAAACAAAGGGACTTGAACCTGTGCAATCATTCGGAGTCACTCTGTATGCCCACACCATTTTGAACAATTCGTTTTTCCAGGCCAATCCATTATTGTTTGATAGCTACACTATGCCCTTGATAACACGGTTGAACCTTTCCACTGCACCATTACCCGCAGGGTGGTACACCGAAGTAGTTTTGTGCATTATGCTATTCCTCTCCAAATATCTTTGGAAATTGTCAGATACGAATTGGCGTCCATTGTCACTTATTATGGTTTTTGGTAATCCTTCCCTTATGAAAATTTCATCTAGGAATTTGGTGACACTGTGTGAGTCAGGTTTGTGGAGTATGCCCACCTTAGACCATTTTGAGAAATGATCTACCACTACCATAATGTATACTTGATCATCCTGCTCCCTTATGGGTCCAACCAAATCAATACCAAATCTCTCCCAGGGCATTTCAGGGCTGTGTATGGGGTGAAACATGGGTCTAAAAGGGACCTATGACTTGTCTGAGTTCTCACATTTGATGCAGTCTCTCACTTGTCTTTCAATGGCAATGTCACATCCAGGCCACCCGTACCACAGTTTGACCCTACTCTTGGTTTTGCTTATTCCTAAATGCCCTTTATGGCAAATCTCTAATATCCTTTGTTTCAAGGTTTCTGGGGTGTTACTACTTTGCCTTGTCTCAAAACTAGGCCCCCTTCCAATAACAATTCGTCTCTGAGTTCCCAGAAGGGTCTTCATTTCTTGCAGATTTTTCTCTTTTCTGGCCAACCACCCTGAATTATTTTACCTAATTCTTGCAAAGTATCATCTTCACCTTGTGCTCTCGACTACTCATCCTTGGAAATCCCAGGGAATTCCTCAATGATATTGGCCACACAAAACTCCTCACTCAAGTCCTCAACATATTCATCCATGGTGAGGGGCATGCTGCTCAAAACGTCCGCTACCACATTCTTGGTACCTGGTAAATACTGCACATCGTAATCAAAATCCAGCAATCTCACCGACATGCTGGCTAATCTGGGTGATGCTTTGTTCAATCCTTGGGTGGTTAAAACTTTTGTAAAGGGCTTGTGGTCACTTCTCAACAACACTTTCTTGCCCCAAACAAATTGGCGAAAGTGTTCCAGACCCCATACGCATGCCAGAGCTTCACGCTCAATAACAGAGTTTTCACCTCTGTAGGAGTCAACGAGCGTGAAGCAAATGCAATGGTGTCTTCTTTTCCTTCCCTGTTTTTCTGTGTGAGTGCTGCCCCAATGCCCCTCCCGCTGGCGTCAGTGGTGACTATGCTTGGTAAGTTGGGATCGAACCCCTGTAAGGCAGGAGCGTTGCAAACATCCTCTTTGAGTGAGACAAAGCTTCTCTGACATTCAGGGGTCTATTCAAATTTGTTCTTACTTTTTAACAATTGCCTGAGATCATATGTTTTAGTCGAAAAACATCTAACAAATTTGGAATAAAATTCCACCAACCCCAAGAAGGCCGGTACCTCTTCTTTGTTTCTAGGCACAGGAGCCTCTCTTATGGCACACAACAATTCTATTTTTGGTCTGATACCGTCTTGTGTGATCTCGTGGCCTAAGTATGTAACCTGTTTCTGTGCAAATTTACACTTGTTATAATCTGCTGTCAAACCTTTTTCCTGAAATTCGTGCAACACGTTACATACTTTAAGGTCATGTTCCTCCTTGCTCCTACCCATCACCAAAATGTCATCTTGAAAGATCGATTCAGAAAGGGGGTGGTGATGAACAGAGTGTCCGAATTAAGCAGACCACTCTTACCCCGTCAAGAGATCAGGGCTTGATCCATCACCGTTATTTAGCTCACTGCATCACCCCAGTTCAGAACCTGGCTATATGCAAATTAGTCTGACCCAGTGCCTCATGGGAACAGGGCAGACCAAACTACCAAGCCAATTCTTCACCGGAAAGGAGACAAGCTTCCGGGGACCGGTTTCTGGCATTTCAGCCGTCGTCGGCCCGGCTTGCTTGAATCCTGGTGGTGCAGTGAGCAAGGGACTCATGTCTGAGTATACCCTGCCACACCTGTAGTGGCCAAAAACGATTCAGAAAGGGGGTGGTGATGAACAGAGTGTCTGAATTAAGCAGACCACTCTTACCCAGTCAAGAGATCAGGGCTTGATCCATCACCGTTATTTAGCTCACTGCATCACCCCAGTTCAGAACCTGGCTATATGCAAATTAGTCTGACCCAGTGCCTCATGGGAACAGGGCAGACCAAACTACCAAGCCAATTCTTCACCGGAAAGGAGACAAGCTTCCGGGGACCGGTTTCTGGCATTTCAGCCGTCGTCGGCCCGGCTTGCTTGAATCCTGGTGGTGCAGTGAGCAAGGGACTCATGTCTGAGTATACCCTGCCACACCTGTAGTGGCCAAAAACGATTCAGAAAGGGGGTGGTGATGAACAGAGTGTCTGAATTAAGCAGACCACTCTTACCCAGTCAAGAGATCAGGGCTTGATCCATCACCGTTATTTAGCTCACTGCATCACCCCAGTTCAGAACCTGGCTATATGCAAATTGGATATTCAGATGGTGCAGTGAGCTAAAAAACGGTGATGGATCAAGCCCTGATCTTTGGACTGGGTAAGAGTGGTCTGCTTAATTCAGACACTCTGTTCATCACCACCCCCTTTTCTGAATCGTTTTTGTCCACCATAAGCGTGGAAGGGTATACTCAGATGTGAGTCCCTTGCTCATTGCACCACAAGGATTCAAGCAAGCCGGGCCGAAGACGGCTGAAATGCCAGAAACTGGTCTCCGGAAGCTTGTTTCCTTCCCAGCATAAGAATTGGCTTGGTAGTTTGGTCTGCCCTGTTCCCATGATGCACTGGGCCAGGGACAGACTAATTTGCATATAGCCAGGTTCTGAGCTGGGATGGTGCAGTGAGCTAAAAAACGGTGATGGATCAAGCCCTGATCTTTGGACTGGGTAAGAGTAAGCTTAATTCAGACACTCTGTTCATCACCACCCCCTTTTAGCACTCCCTGTTCTAGCTCTCCAGTGTTTTTAATCCCGCCGGCCATTACATTTGCTATTGTTTTCACATCAGTATCCAAACCCTCCTCTCAGCTCATCTTATTCCCTTACTGTGAAGTTCACCTTTAAACTTTCTTTATCCCTTGATCCATTCAATTATGTTCCCTATGTCTCCTCACTTTCTCCCCTTTATCTCTTATGTCTTTCGTAGTTTTGCTTCACTCTATTTCCCTCCCTCCTGTCTTTTTTTGATTCGTTGAATAACTCTCACCCGAATCATCCGGTCCAAGCGGTGACGCCGCCGGATTCGGTTCAAGCCCTCCACAAACCGAATGAAGCCGTCCAGCAGCTGCCATTCCTCCTCGTCTGAGCGTGGCTTGTTTTGTGGTAAGTTATACATAGCGCGAACTGGACCGAAGGTAATTGAGCGCTTTACATGAGCACCTATTCCGTTACACAAGGGCACTTGACCACATGAATTAACAGTGCATCACACAGACATACCATCCATTGACCATTTCTGTGATTGCGCAGCCCTTACCCAGCTTAGCGAAAAGGACCGCTCTTGCTCAACCCTGCTCAGAAGACAGTCCATCTCAACCAAGGGAACGCCACGCTTCTTGCCCACAATAGGTAACCTTTCTTGAGGTTAGTGAAAGCAACAACTCTCTAATTATTGTACAGTTCTTAATCAGTGAACAACATTCCTCAATTACCCCCTTCTCTATCCAGTAAATGAAGCAACCACAAACTCACAATTCCTGATGTCCGAGATGAAGACCGCCAGGCCCCGCATCCCGTCCCCCTTGGACACGGCCGGTATGGTGCTGGTGGGGAACGACGGAGACGGCAGCGGGGCTAGGGCTGTGAAACGGGGCCGGGAAGCAGCGGAGGAAGATGAGGGTGGCAGGGGGGCGGGGTTACAGCAGAACGCGCAGAGCTTCTGAGAGCAGTTTTGCCCTCCCCTACCAGTCCCTGGCAGCCAGGCTGTGCCCTCTGCGCACCCCCGCAACTGTGACAGGAACTACACAAACCTGATTGCACATATGGACGAGGCTACGCTCCACCGCTATAACCATGTTAGAGTCAGGCAAATGCTTTCTAGTTTGTCATTTTCTCCGTTAGTATAAGGGCGTGACCAATTAAACTGACAACCCGGCAATTTTACCGCTTGACCTTGAGATGGCAGCCATCGACGATAGCTTGCACAGGCACTAGAAGAATGTTTATATAGCAGAATCATAAGCAAAAAGCTTGCCGAGAACTGAAATAGATTCCTCAAAAATTACAATTTCAGACCAATACATCATCAAACAAAATGTTGGGATCTTTTTCAGCTATGTTTTTGGAAAAAAAAATATAAAGAACAAAATGTTTCTAAATTGCTAGTGCTGGAGGGCACTGTATTAGTAGTAACACGCTGGTTAACAGAAGCTTTACTCAAGAGTGTTACAAGTAGTAAATCTGAAGATGGCCGTCGCACTCAAGGTGGCTAACGACGATTACTGTGCTTACTCTCATAACATAGCTGTAGGTTTGCGGGGATCCATACTAGTTGACAGCCCTGCTGGATCTAGACCAGCCCTTCACATCCTCAGCGTGCTCTGCCACTGGCTAAGAGCTTGTATTCCGAGCGTGACGTCAGAGAAAGGTCTCGGGCTGGCGCACACAGGGGCGCTTCCCATCTCTTTCCGCGTTCCCGCTCATTTCGTACCCGCCCGGTGTAGTGCGCGTGATATTCACTACCGTCTTTAATGATTGGGGCTGACATAACCTTTTGGAAGACCCTGTTTTCAAAAGATGTTTGTGTAGTAAGTGGAGGTCAAGCCAAGTGATGTGAATCTGCTTAATCATTAATTTAAGATTTTTAAAGTGAGTCTAAAGATTGAATACCGTGTTTCAGGATTTTAGTGGGGCTTTTGCATTTTTGGTGCAATATGTTTTTTAAGCTGTGTTGTGGGTAATTTCCATGCTCAGACTGGGATCGCAATTGGGCCCTGGCAGTCCCAAAATAGTGGCCCGTATTAGCTTATCGTGGCCTTTCATGAAACATCATTTCGTTAGTTTCATTTGACTCCCTTTTAGATAAATAGTTGCTAACGTAAATGTTTTTAAAGCATATAGAACCAGTAAGATTGATGAAAACTAAATGCACTGCATTTTGGCCAGGCGGGTGAGGTGAAATAAAGTGGCCCAAGGGCCACAATACCCGATCTAGCTATGGTTGGCACATGGCCAGTTTTTTTACAAGTATTTTAATATCCTAGCCGGTATGAAAATGAAGAAAATCACTCCAAGTCAGTATTTGTTGTCTGATAAGTATATATTTTAACCGTCAAAGTGTTCTAATGCTACTTTATTCATCCATGACTAATAGTTAAACAAGACATAAAAGACGTTAGGACGTTTTTATATAAAGAGTGCCTTTCAATTAGAATCAGCCATTGCTGAATCTTAAAACATAAATACATTACCTTTTTTTTTTTTACTACTTTTTCAGTAGTTTTATATAGGATGACTTTGGAGCAAGGGCATTGGAGTGATTTACATAACCAGTCATGGCCACAGCACCCCTCAACACCACAGCACCCACCCCTCAACACCACAGCACCCCTCAACACCACAGCAGCACTCAACGCCACAGCACCACTCAACGCCACAGCATCACTCTGTGCAACCAATCAACAACTGGTTCTAATATGATCTCTTAACGTTTTCAAACTTTATTACAAATCTCACAAAAAAATGTTAATATTTCACTTCTGTTCTTGGATTTTCATCACAATAAAATACACTGAACATAATCTTCCAAAAAGTTTTTTGCAAAAGTTTAAGCTATTGCCATTATAAATTATAATAACTTTTATTTAAGTATTAATTATTTAAAAAATACAACCCATTGTTATTTTTAATATTAATACATCTAAGTCATGTAAATACAATACATATCGCATTAAAAATGCTATAGGTGTCACGTTTGCAAAAGTTACCACTATTGGCATTGTAAATGACAAAGTTATTAATTTCGCTATTTTCAAAACAAAAACATAAATAAAAAATTTGTCATTTACAATACTAATACCTCTAACTTTGCTAATGCAAGACCTATTGCATTGCAAATGCTTGTGTTTTTTTGTTTTTAAATCAATGGCTAAAGTAATGTTTTGGAGTTTCTGTTGTGGCTTTAAACCCTAAATCACATAACAGAATGTCCGACAGTGATATGTCAAATTTAAAACCATTGACGTGTTTGTACTTATTCTAAATTTGGCCCTTCTTCCCTAATATTCCCAGTGAAGCACAGCTTTTCTGAGTGCTTTAGCAATAAACATTCAAACACTTTCGCTGGTTCACCCTGGAGATGCCTACAGCAGTCTGCGCATGCTCGAGTGACTTCAGCATACAGGCGATCTACTTAAGTGTTCTCTAAAGAAGCTCCACGTCACTCCTGAAATGCTTCAGACATCTCTTCGTTTGTTCGGATGTGAAACGTACCCTGAGTCAAAGAGGACTTTTGTCCCATTATAATGCCCCAGACTAGCGTGAAATGACTTGCAGTAAATCTAAAGTAAACTGGTCATTCAGGTATTCTTCTCTCTGTCAGAGTAGCTCAGTGGCTGCATGCATTAACAAAACTCAATTACTAGTCATGTGGCCAGGGCTTTAAGTGGGATGAAAAAACTGGGGGTCTCTCAAAGGGCGTGGCCAATGTAATTAGGGGTGTGGCTAAAAAACGCATGAGCTAAAATCTGTGCTCAGCATAGTGTGCCGCCTGACTTGTATTTTGCTGTTTCTGTCATTGCATCCAGATATATGATACAACAAGTGCATCATAACGACAAGTCAGAACTATTGGCGTTGTCAGCTGCCTGTGTTTGTAATTTACTGAAAGGTTGCTTGGAGAGTGTGTCTGGCTGCTCTTTTGAGGTCTGCTCTCCACCCACAGCATCAGAAGAAGCAAGCTGCAGATTGGGGTCTGGCAAAAAGAAGGTCAAACTGGGGACAAGTGATCGGCTTTACAGCGCACATGTACAACATAGTGGGCAAAAGCCATTGGTTGTTCAGGTAGTTCCAAAATGTTCCAAAATATCCGGGTCTGGCACAGCACCAAGAAGCTTTATTTCTCTGCAGCAGTAAATCTTATTTATGGGTGTCTATTTTCAACGTAGATTTGGAATTGACATTTTCACTCCCAGCGCTACCACACTATTGCAAGTGTACTACATAAAAATAAACCAAAATGTTAGACTCGTTTTTTGTGCCTTTCTGCCCTCTGCATCACCATATCATCACCCAGCGCTACCCCAGCATCACTCAGCACCACCACATTATCACTCAGCACCACCACATTATCACTCAGCACCACCACATTATCACTCAGCACCACCACAGCACTCAGCACCACCACAGCACCACCCAGCACCACCACAGCACCACCACAGCACCACTCAGCACCACAACATCACTCAGCAGCACCACTCAGCACCACCACAATATCACTCAGCACCACCACAATATCACTCAGCACCACCACATTATCACTCAGCACCACCACATTTTCACTCAGCACCACCACATTAACACTCAGCACCACCACATTATCACTCAGCACCACCACATTATCACTCAGCACCACCACAGCACCACTCAGCACCACCACATTATCACTCAGCACCACTCAGCACCACCACAGCACCACCACAGCACCACTCAGCACCACTCAGCACCACATCACTCAGCAGCACCACTCAGCACCACCACAATATCACTCAGCACCACTACAATATCACTCAGCACCACCACAATATCACTCAGCACCACCACAATATCACTCAGCACCACCACATTATCACTCAGCACCACCACATTAACACTCAGCACCACCACATTATCACTCAGCACCATCACAGCATCACTCAGCACCACTCAGTACCACCACAGCACCACTCAGCACCACCACAGCACCACCACAGCACCACTCAGCACCACAACATCACTCAGCAGCACCACTCAGCACCACCACAATATCACTCAGCACCACTCAGCACCACCACAGCACCACTCAGCACCACCACAGCATCACTCAGCACCACCACATTATCACTCAGCACCACCACAGCACCACTCAGCACCACTCAGCACCACCCAGCACCACCACAGCACCACCACAGCACCACTCAGCACCACATCACTCAGCAGCACCACCACAATATCACTCAGCACCACTAAAATATCACTCAGCACCACCACAATATCACTCAGCACCACCACAATATCACTCAGCACCACCACATTATCACTCAGCACCACCACATTAACACTCAGCACCACCACATTATCACTCAGCACCATCACAGCATCACTCAGCACCACTTAGCACCACCACAGCACCACTCAGCACCACCACAGCATCACTCAGCACCACCACAGCATCACTCAGCACCACCACAGCACCACTCAGCGCCACTACAGCACCACTCAGCGCAACCACAGCATCACTCAGCGCAACCACAGCATCACTCAGCGCAACCACAGCATCATTCAGCGCAACCACAGCATCACTCAGCGCAACCACAGCATCACTCAGCGCAACCACAGCATCACTCAGCGCCACCACAGCATCACTGGTTCAAATATGTTCTCTCAATGTTTCAAGCTTTATTCCAAATGTCACAAAAAGATGTTAATATTTCACTTCTGTTCTTGGATTTTCATCACAATAAAATACACTGAACATAATCTTCACAAAAGTTATTTACAAAAGTTTAAGCTATTGACATTATAAATTACAATCACTTTTATTTAAGTAATAATTATTTAAAAAAATTAAAAACCATTGTTATTTGTAATATCAATACATCTAAGTCATGTAAATACAAAACATGTTGCATTACAAATGCTATAGGTGTCACATTTGCGAAAGTAATAACTATTGGCATTGTAAATGACAAAGCTATTAATTTAGCTATTTTCAAAAACAAAACATAAATATAAAAAATTGTCATTTACAAGACCAATAGCTCAAACTTTCCTAATGCGAGACCTATTGCATTGCAAATGCTTGTTTTGTTTAAACAGTTCCCTCGTGTAAAATCAGAAAGTTGGGCTTAAGCTGCGTAGCTTTTAAGCTTTGGCAATTGCAGGTGGTACCTCACTAAAATCTCCTTCAGCTGGTCCGGAAATAGACTGTCCGTTCTCTGCTGCTTAGTAGACACTTGGAGACTAATAAAATACCCCTCTATGCTTAGGTTCGTCGATGTGCTGACCTCGTCGCCATTATAATGAAGAATATTGGCGGAGTAGTAGTTTCAGGTGAATTTATTCTTCAATAAGTACAGCACATCTTCGTGAGGCGGACAACGTAGTCACCACTGCGTATCCACGCCTCACTCACGCTCAACTGACAGCTCTCAGCTGGCGTTCTAGAACGCCAGCTGATACGTCATAAACAACAGTGGCACGCACCCGGGTATGGGTGCCCAGGAGGAGGGGAAGGGGAGGGAGTGCTTGACCTGCATTGCAACAATATGTAGCCCAACATAAGCACAGAACACATCCCTCTCTATCCCTACAGGCCAACTGAGCCTTCACTCAAATAGGTCCCTCCTCCTCGATCAAGGAGGTCTGTTATTCAAAGGATCCAATATTTCAGTCAACATTTCAGCCCCCTCGATGGCCAACAGCATGGCCGGTTAAAACGTACACCTCCTCAACTCCGGAGAGCTGATCTGAATCCGCCATAAGAAACTGCCTGAAAAGTCCCGATTTGGGGGTACATAGTCAGCGGAAGGTCCAGACACTACTGGGGGACTGACACCGGAGCGCACCGACGGCCGAAACGGGAGTACGGCTGCCTAGAGCCCAACACCACCGTTGCAGTCAGGCCCAAAATGGCGGCGAGGCACACGTAACCGGAGGAAAGGTCCGGGCCGGGACAACCAGCCAAGCGGCCTCCAACACTGGAGCCTGACCGCAACATCCGGACGCGGCAACACGACGGGGCACCGGCGAAAGGAGAGGGGGAAGGAAGTCGAACGCCGAAGCCCAGAGCTGCGCCCCGGGGGCACCGCACGGCCCGGAATAGCTAGACCCTTTCGGTCGGGCCCAGAAGCCCTACAGCAACGCTAAGTGATGGAGCGAGTGAGCGACACGGCCCTGGCGCTTAAGTACGCTAGCGACAGAGACCCGGAGGAGCCGAGGCGGGGGACGAAAGACAGGAGGCCGGGCCCGGTAGAGCGCCCCGGGGGCACCACGCGGCTGGAACCAACCGGGTCCAGAGACCGGAAGTCAGAACACTGCAGGTGAGAAGACGGGCATCCCCGGGCGTGGCAATCACCCTGCGGCCGCACTGGGCTCAGCTGTGGGAAGGCACCTCTGCAAACAAGGGCAGCCCGAATGGCGGAGCACGGCGGCGCGTGCCCGGGCCACCGCAGACCTGAGTAACACTTGGAGCCGGCAGACAGGCCTAGAGCCTAAGGGGCGGTGAAGCACAAAGAAGAAGGCGAACGCCTCGGGCCTTGGCACATGCCCTGCGAGAACAGCGGAGAGAGGCCTCGCAGCGGGATCACGAGATGCAGTAAGGTCTCTCCGGGGGAGGGCTGCAGATGCGGGGTGAGCGGAGCGGCCACACACACTTGGGGGACCCCCTGGACAGTAGCAGGCGAAAACTACACCAGGCAGCTTGCCGGGGGGTATCTGTTTGTGGATCTCGAAGAGACGACCGGGGAGACGCAAAAGGGGTCCCGCAATCTCCTCATACCCCCCCCCCCCCCTCCCCGCCCACTGAAGCAGAGGCAAGGCCTGGACCCGTGGAGCGGCCCAAGGACCCGAAGAAGCTAGAGAAAAGAGGTGAAGACACCTTCGGTTGGGTGGTGCCCACAAAGAGAGAGACCAGCCGCAGAGCAGCAAACCGCAAGCAAGAAAGGAGACCTATGCCACAGGCGCCGCGGAGGGTTAGAAGAAGCAGTGTCGGGCCTGCAAATGGGAGTGGGCCCCTGTAGAAACACGGAGTAATCAGGAAGAGAAGACAGAGGGATTCAAGGGCAGACACCATAACAGGGATCTGCGGAAGGCGACCCCCCACTCGCAGGCGACAAAAGGGTGGCTGAGGGGGTGAAGGTCCAGAAGGATACGAGATGGGGAGGAAAGACCCGGTAGCCAAAACCTCAAGGCAGGAGACCATGAATAACTACGCCACGGCCCGTCCACAGAAAGAGGCTACATCTACGGCCTCTGGCGCACGCTCGGACACTGAACTGCTGATGGGGGCAATACAAGCGTCCAGGATGGATATCCAAGAATCAAGGGCTGCCCTGGAGGTCAAGATCGGCGAGGTAGGCTCAGAGGTGCTGCTACTACGTCAAGACTTCCGTAAATTGACAGAGAGGGTGACGACGGCGGAGACACGGATCAGTGAGGCAGAAGATTCTCTCACCACCCTCCAGAAAGACATGGCGGAACTTCAAGCATCGCACCGACAATTGTTATGGAAGGTGGACGACGCGGAAAACAGTGCGAGACACAACAACCTACGCTTTGTGGGCTTTAGAGAAGGCATCAAAGGGGCGGACATGGTGTCCTATCTACATTCTTGGATGAAGAGAACATTTCCGACAGCACAGTTCTCGAATTGCTTTATTATTGAACAGGCGGATAGGGCGCTGTTGGTGAAGCTGCCGGAAGGTGCAAGGCTGAGACCGGTCATTGCGCGATTCCTTAACTTTGCGGACCGAGATCTAATACTCCGAGAGGCCAGGAAGAGGGGGAAATCCGCCTAGAAAATACGAACATCATGATTTTCCCAGACTACAGCCAGGAGGTACAAAAACAAAGACGCTCCTATGATGCAATAAAAGTGAAGCTGAGGGACATGCACATAACATACATGTTACTCTTCCCGGCGAAACTGAAAGTGATATTTGAGGGTAGGACACACTTCTTCAACCGCCCGGAAGAGGCCTGGCAGTGGCTGGAGGAACGTCCTATGTGCCGGGGGGCGGAGGCCGAAGGAAATAGGATAAGGGAAGAGATGGCGGCCGCCAGATTCCGGCGAAGTCCTCCAAAAACCCAAAGACCAAAAAAGTTGCGGATCAGAAGAAACGTGCAGACAACACCATATCCAGGTCACAACGCTTCAGGACGAAGGAGACGAAACTCGGCGTCATCAGCGGGAACTGCAGCGACGGGGTCTCGATTCAGTTGCCTGGAACGGCAGGCTAGCTCTGAAGGAGAAGTCAACACAGGGGGTCGATCATCGGAAGGAGAGACATTCTTTGCATCCCCTGGTAACGGCAATACGTGAAATGGAGCAGGATATACCTGGACTGGCAGAGGATCCGAGCAATGGGACACAGGACTCACATTCCTGAATAGGGACAGGACTGGCACCTGAGATTACAGCTCGTCGCTGAGGGGGCACGCAAGTTACAACCTCCCTTTTATTTATCGTTTGCTTTTTATTTTCGTGTTCTATTCTTGGGCATTGCAAGTTGATCAAGCGGAGAAGGGCCACGCACCCGCTGCGTTGATTGCACTTGTAGGTTAAGGAGGGGTGATCCGAGGGAGGGCGACAGACCCTCTCCGCCGGCAGTCTTGGTTCTGTGGAAGTTGAGGCTGAAGGAGGAGTGGTGGGGAGGGGGGTGAAGGGGGGAGTTGTGGGTGTTTTCAGTTTGAAGGAGTTGTGGGGATGATTGGGGAGGGGGGGGGGGGGAAGGGGAAGGTACAGGTCATATCAGGAAGGTCACATTTCCCGCACTGCAGGACACTCCACTAGGGAGCGGCCAGGACACCACATACAGCAGGACATGGAGGGATGCCGGGTAGACACATAGATGAGGGACTGGATCTGGAGGGTCTCTCGATAATGACATGGAACGTGAATGGGCTAGGCAGTAGAATTAAATGGGCCTGGTAAACGCGTACATCAAGTGGCAGGGCCCAGATATCGTGCTACTGCAGGAAACGCACCTTATGGGGAGCAAATGCGGTTTCCTAGCGAGAGGGCAATACACAGTCTTAGCACATGCGGGGTTCACCAAGGGCTCGAGGGGAGTGGCAATACTGGTGAGGAAAACACAACCATTCCAGGTAGGCCAGATATGGGTGGACCCACAGGGAACGTATGTGGGGGTGAGAGGCACATGGAGGAGGAAGGAATACACAATAGTGTCGGCGTATGCTCTTCCCAAATTGCAGGCAGCAACATGGAAAGGGATCTCAGAGATTCTACTCCATACATCTGATACTATACAAATGCTGGGAGGGGACTTTAATGATATAATGACCCAGACCCTAGATAGGACCGGAGTCAGGGGCGGAGATCAGAACCAAACCGCTCTATATGGGGTGATCCAAGCGATAGGACTGACGGATGTGTGGAGGTGGCTACACCCGGTGGAGCAGGCCTATTCCTTCTACTCTGGTGCACATAAGGTTTTTTTGAGACTGGACTATATCTTCCTGACCAGACACGCGATAGCGAGAGAAGACTCGGCCGAGTACAAAGCTAGGGGGATTTCAGACCACTCCCGCTCGTGGTGAAGGTGGGGAAACGGACCCAGGGACAGAGGGCATGGCAACTATCAGTATGGGAGCTACAGAACCAGAACATACTGAAGGGCATCCGCGCAGATATTAAAGTCTGTATGGCAGAAAATGAGGGCTCAGTGTCATCCAAGGTAATCCTGTGGGAGGCCTTTAAAACAGTCATGAGAGATAGAGCCCAAAACAGACTAGCAGAGGTGAAATGCGAGGTTAGACGAGACCTGGAGACACTGGAAACCCAGATAGTAAGACTCGAGGGGGAATATCAAGACGGGAAAGCCGCAAGGACTCTCCGTCAACTGACAGACGCACAAACTCAGTATAGGGACCTGGCAACGGGAGAGGCCAAAACACAGGCACTGGCGACGCTCCACCGTCTGTATGATGTGGGCGACAAATCAGGCAAAATGCTGGCATGGCTGAGCAGGAGGGAGAGAGACGCTCGATGGATAGAGCGTGTACGTGACACCCAGGGGAACCTGACTGGATCGGAAGCCCAGATAGCAGAGGCGTTTGCCGTGCACTACAGGGCCTTTTACGAGGCGAGAGATCTGGGCACTCAGGAAGATGCTCTGAAATACATGGAATGCATCAAACTCCCGGTACTGGCAGAAACAGATGTCACGGACCTGGAGGCCCCCATTAAACTAGAGGAGGTTCACCGAGCCCTGGCGAGGCTGCGCGCAGGAAAGGCCCCGGGCCCCAATGGGTTCCCGGCTGAGTTTTTTTTTAAACTGCAGACTTTCTGTCCCGCCACACACTGGGACTATTTGAAGAGGTGAGGCAAGAGGGGACGCTTCCCCCAGACCTCTGTATGGCCACAATCATCTCGATCTTCAAGGCAGGTAAACCGCCGGAAGAATGTAATTCATACCGCCCTATCTCTCTACTGAACATAGAGGACAAATTATTGGCGACTTTATTGGCGCTCAGACTGAGGAGGGTGATCCCAGACCTGGTTCATTTGGACCAAACGGGATTTCTCCCGGGTCGGGCTACAAGATTTAACCTTAGGCGATCACATAATTGGCTGCAGGTGGTACATAAGCGACGGGACCCACATTGGTTCCTCTCGCTGGACGCAGAAAAAGCGTTTGACGCGGTCCATTGGCCATTTCTAGAGGGAGTCCTGGTGAGACTAGGTTTTGGTCCTAACTTTCAGCAATGGATAGGTCTACTGTACACGGACCCAAGAGCAAGAGTCAAGGTGAATGGGACTCTGTCGGGGGACTTTCCACTACGACGGGGAACCAGGCAGGGTTGCCCGCTGTCCCCTCTGCTCTTCACCCTAACTATTGTGATACTAGCAGCAAAGATCCGACAGCACCCGGATATTAGAGGTTTCCAGTTGGGGTCCACTGATGCAGGGGAAGAAAAAATATCTTTATACGCAGATGACGTCCTTCTCTACATTATGAGCCCGGAAACAACGATACAGGTGCTCTTCTCGGAGCTGGAACGTTATGGAGCACATGCAGGCTATAAGATAAATTGGCACAAGTCGGTGCTCTACGACCCGAGGGGACTGGATCAGTGGTCGAACCTCCCAGACAGGCTACAAACGACTACGGAGGGCTTCACCTACCTGGGAGTATTTATGACCCTAGACAGATCGGCCTCGTATGAAACGAATGTCAGACGGATTCTGCGCACCTCTGTAGAAGACGTGAATAGATGGTGGCTCCTACCCCTCACTCTCCTGGTTCGCGCTATGTTCAAAATGATGACTCTGCCCAAGTTCCTCTACGCGTTCCAGAATGAATACTACCCCTTTCCGCGCAGGGTATTCCGAGAAATCAACGCGGAAGTCAGCTCCTTTCTATGGCTCGGTAAACAACCTAGAGTAGCTTTGTCGACCCTACAAAGACACCAATACAGCAGAGGGATCTCACTTCCCAACGCTGAAGTCTACAACTGGGCGGAACACCTGGTAACCATTAATGATTGGCCCCATGTTCCAGCGTCACACCCCACGTATGCGTTAGAGAGATATGCAATGGGCACCCGCCCCTACCATTATTATCTGTATGGGGGCAAAGGGACAGCGAGATTATTACCGGCCACCAGGCTCACACTGACGCTATGTCACAGAGCGAATAGGACTATCGGATGGGACAAAAAACATACGAGACAGACTCCTTTGTGGCACTGTACGTGGTTACCGGAATCGAATAAACTAAAGGGATTTAAAGGATGGGATAGTATAGGGATTTCGACGCTAGGGGATATAATAGCGAAAGGGACGTTGAAGTTGTTCCCGGCCCTTAGAGTGGAATTTGGCATGCGTCCCACGCAATACCTTAAATATGCCCAACTGAGACACGCGTGGCGAGCGGAGGATATCCAGGTAGACGCACTTCCTGAGTATGCACCTCTGGAGGGCCATTTATTGAAGGAACACATACCAGAGAGAGCGGTGTCACTTACATACAGCATCCTTATGAATAACATGCCAGAAGACCTGGGAGCACTTAGAAGAAAATGGGAAAGTGAAGTGGGTGACATGGATGAGACAGACTGGGACACTGTCCTCATGCATCCCAGGGAAGTAGCGATTAAATCCCGGTTACGTCTGATCCAATTCAACATCCTCCATAGAACCTATTTTGATAGGGTACGCTTGTATAAAATGGGGAGGATAGGAGACACAAATTGCCTACGATGCGGTAGAGAGGGTGGAGATTTCTTCCACACACTTTGGATGTGCCCTAAGATCCAGGCATATTGGGGGGAGATTCTTAGTGAACTAGGGGAGGTGCTGGAAGCCCCGTTACCGGCAGACCCCAAACTAGTCCTACTGGTATGACTAATGATATTGACCTTACCCGCCCATTGTTGATCTTCTTGACCCTGGCACTAGTAGTAGTAAAGAGAGATGTGGCAAAATACTGGAGGGCAGCCACGACACAGTGGAGAGAGGAATGGAGGAGGGGCCTCGACCTGTACATGGCGGCTGAAAGGGTGACCTACAAGGCGCGGGGCTGCCCGAAAAAGTTTGGCAGAGTCTGGAATAAGTGGAGCACATATCATGGTCTGGATGGGGGCTTGTGAACGAGGGGAGGGAGGAGGAAGCACACACAGCTGCCGGGGGGACATGGGAACTTGGGAGGCACGGGACTGAATGGCCTGCAGGCTGTGCAGGTGAAATGGTGCGTGATAGGCTTTGAAACATTGATTTTCTTGGTGTGGGTAAGGGGGTGAAGGGGGGGTAGGCGGGGTAGGGGGGCCGATGATGACATGACTGTTTTATTGTACTATGATAAAATGCAAATAAAAATGATTAAAAAAAAACATTTCAGCCCACTCCACCAGGTTTTCTGCAACTTTCTCATCAACCTAATTTGCTGTTCATCTGCCTGTGCCTACTCCTGTAAATCCCTTTGCCTCTTCCCAAATTGAAGGTGTCTTGGACCTGCCTAATAAATCTCTGTACAACGGTTTTACCCACACTGCAACCGGCGATAACATGCACAACCTCATTCTATGCCCTTTCTTTTTTTTTTTATTATTTCTCTCTATACAACATGGCACATGACACAAGGAACATTGAAGTAAACACCTTTTCATTTAAAATTAGGAAGCACAATGGGAGACCGCTTGTGGTGCATCAAATCAGTGTTCAGTCTTCCAGCAGACATTCCAGATGAGGAGTGCAATGTCAGTCTAAGAATGTCCTCCATCTGTGGGGTCTTATACACAATGCACATTTGTCACACCTTTACATAAAGTCTGGTGGTGCGATCAGTGATGTAATATTAGCCCCCCCCCCAGTGGGGTGGGAATAAGCACCTGGGGGCCCCCCTTCGGCAGTGTGCAGGGGCGGCGGGCCCCTAGCCTGAGAGCTCTTGACTGGGTTCATGAACTCTGCAGGAGGGGGTCAAGTTTTGTCACACCACTGGTGGGTGGGGGGGGGGGGGGGGGGTTCGAGCCCCTTTCAGGAGGAACGCTCAAAAGGAGCACAACCTCATGTTATACCCTTTCTTTTCAGGAAATTCACTAGTAAACATATTTTGGCCGATACTCCCATTGCCGCCCCAGACATGTGTGATAAATCGCTTTGTACTTTTCCCCACAAAGTCACTACCCTTGGGTAGATCGTGGCTATGTGAAGAAGGACGCCCTATCTTCCCCACATCTGCCACATAAAGATCTCCTGTGAGGATAAATTCTGGCCAGTCTCCGGGGAGTGAGATACTCTTGGAGCAAGAAATTCAACTGGATTAACTAAAATTAGGCGTTGGGGGAGACTCCTTTCATCAGTTCACAGGCTCTTCTCTAGTTCCCAACCGTCAGGGAATCAGGGCAATTCTCTGGCTATCTCCGCTGTGGCCTGTCCATGTTTCCCTCTCTATCCAACACCAATGTAGCGTATAACTGTGTAATCAATCTTCAGCATCCCTCTAATTCTAATAATTGTTTCATAAACACATGCTCTGCTGGGGCCTCAGGCTAGGTAGGCCAGATAGATACCTCTTGCCCTGTTTGGTATCCTTGCATAATGCAGTAACTGTCCCTGCCCCACCCCAAAGCATTCCTGTATTTGAGCCACGGTCTGCCATTCAAGTATAAATCCCCTAGGTTGTTACAGACAGACCCCTTTTTGCAGTCCTGAAAGCACACGTATCTATATATATTCTGGAATCGTCTTGATATTTACAAGGAGATGTTAATGCAAATGGGGACCTCTTCAACACATGTACCACTAGTCTATGCCATACCTTGCTCATCTGCTACAATAAGCAAGGCATCTCCTGTTTCGCTCCTCGTCTCCTTAAAAAGAATTCGAACAGTGCGTATTCCCCACAGTTTCCAACCAAGAGGGACTTTTCCTAATTTGGACCCTCCACAAACCAATGTGTGGCATACTGCAGTTGGGCAGCTGGATAATATAAAAAGATGTTTGGCAACCCCAGAGCTCCCTTCATCCAAGGCAGGTTCAATAACTTCAACTTCATTCTAGTTCTTATCCCTACCCAAACCAGGTCGCCAAGTAAAATATCCAATCTATGAAAATGTTGCAGTGGGTATACGGCACATGGTGTTTGGCAGGACATAGAGGCACCTTGGCAGAAACACCACCTTTGCCGAACAAATGTATCCCATATTGATCAGCGGAATGATCTTCCAACAACCCACCAAACTGTGTAGGCCTGCCATTGGGCCATTGAAACCCACATCCTAGATATCTAAACACCTCTTAGTCTTACTTCAGGCCCAGGTCATGGACTTGGGCCCCCAGGATACGTACCAAGGTAAAAAGGCTCAACTTAGATGCGTTTGTATGTAGCCAGATACTTTTTCAATTCTATAAGTGTGCAGGGCACCTATTGAGAAGGGTCTATCAAAAACAGTAATGCATCCTCTGTGTACAGAGACACAGTATACACCTGAGCATGTACTTCGACTTCCCAGGTCCTCAAATGGTCTTGAAGTTGAGATGCAAGTGGCTCGGCTACAATTGCAAAGAGCATAGGGGAGAGCCGGCATCCCTGTTGAGTACCTCTGTCCAAGTCCCATGCATCCGAGATCACACCTCCGGTCCACACCCTAGCAGCTGGGTCTGTGCAGAATGATTGAACTCAGCCAATTAAGGGGCCTATTAGGTTGGCGGATGGACCTGCGTCCATCTGCCACCCCAGAGGAGGAGGGACCGTCCGCAGGGGCAGCGGCGGTCCCTCCTTGCGAATTAGGATGTGACCGCCACCCTGGCGGTCACATCCTGTATTTTTAACATTGCGGCGGGTGCTGCTTGAAGCAACACACGCCGCAATGTTAAAAATGCATGTTTACCTTTGCATGCACGAAGCGGCAGGCACCGCGTGGTGCCTGCCGCTCACGGCGGAAATGCCGCCGAGGAAAGGCATAGGAGTGCCGCCATCCTAATATGGCTGGCGGTGTCTGATAGACACCGCCAGCCATGTTAGAGCTTTTCCGCCGCGGTCGGAAGGCGACCGTGGCGGAAAAGCGGCGGACGGAAAAAAGATGCCCCAGCTATCCTGATCTGGCAGGGGGTCTATTCTCAGTCCGCAGCGGATAATCCGCATCCTCCGGGCCGGCGGTGGCTTCCGCCGGTCCGGAGGATACGGATTATCCGCTATCATAATCGGCCCCTAAGTTGGGCCCACATGCAAAGTTTTCAACTCTACCCAGAGATACTTCCAGTTTGGACAATTAGGTCCTGAGGAAAGCCTGAGACCCGGTCTAGGCTAAAACATGTAGACCACAATCATACAGATGATGTCAGGGATTAATAACACCCCCAAGCACATCTCTTAGTTTTTTTTATCCATACCCTGATTCACGGATACACAATAAAATCAGGCTGGGATATCAGAGTTTTTTTTAAAACACATCTCACAGATCCCATTAATAATTCAGTTTAGAAGTGCTCCCACCATGAAAAGGTTGAGCCCACTCAGCCACATTAGTTGGCTGAGTGCCGGCCCGATGATTTAGTCTGGTCCAGGTGAACTCAGATGGGTGAGGGTCCCTTAAAAAACCTTACGGGATGGGGGGGCGTGGCCGAGCTGGCGACCAACATGGCCGCCTACCTCAAAAGCTCCAGTGCGGCCACGCCGATAATGCCATCTGCCAGCTACAACTGCTGCTAAAATAGGCCACCGACACTGCCAAATAATGGCTGATGAGTCGGAGAGGGTTCCAGTATTTTTCACGATGTCCGGGGGTTCTGGCAAAATGAAAGATCTGCCCGCGGTGATCTCGAGCCTGGTGTGGCCCTCGGAGGCCCGAGTTGACAGGGGACTCGGGTGAGCCTGAGGGCGAGGCTCGGGTCGCGCGGCTCTGCCAGGTGCCTCCTGTACTCTGCTGGGAGACCGAAGTGTATGGAGGCAGGCTTGAATACATCTACCTACGTCGCTGACCTGACTAGGCTTGGAGCTTGGGCGAAACAAGGCAACTCTGGAGGCGCCCTGCTTTCTGATTCATGAGACCGGTAGGGGCCCGCTTGGGCTGGCTGATACGCGTCGCCCTTGTGTGCGTGCAGCCTCTACCCTGCATTGGTACGTGATGCGATGGCTCAAAGCTACTCTTTTTACCTGTCCTGGCTGGGGACCGTATATATGCTAAGGTATTGCACTGAGAATGCTATGAGATGCATCACATGCTGATTGTGAGCTGCGCCATACCCTGATGTTAGGGCGATTGGACTGTGTCCTCCTGAGATACAGCACTCCATGCCTGACTGGATACCGATCGTCCTATCGGGCTGTGACACTACTTCCACTGGAAGAGTCTACTATTCGATCAGCTGATTGACAGCTTTCAGCACCGACCCGATGCATAATCACCCTGACTTTGCTGGACTCACTTAGCGGATAGAGTTGAGTCTGATGTTTGACTAGTGGACTGGGGCCGACTGTACCTTTGCCTCAGCCCTGCTACACCACTGGTTATACAAGGGACAAAACTGTGCCTTGGTCTCCATTATTTGTCACGATGGGCCGTACCGACCCGAAACAAAAACAACTGAGCTTCGATGGGGGCAAGACCCCTTGGCGGGAGAAGGTGGACGGAGCCTCGGGCCAGGACCAGACCTCACTAGACGGAGCAGCAGCCATTTTGGCGGAACTTAGGGTGGGATTCCAATCTATAGATGCAAGACTCGACACACTGACTACCTGCGTGGATGATATCAATGGGCGCTTGGAGGGGCACGACACTCACCTGGATGGCACTGAGCAGCACGTCTCTGACTTAGAGGACGGGCGCCCCACTCTTTAGAAACAATTGGAAAGATTAAACAACTGGCGATTAAGGCAGAAGATTTGGAAGTGCGCTTGTGCAGAAACAACCTGCGAGTCGCCAGTATTGTAGAATCCACCAACATAGGCCCCATGACTTGAAACCTTTACTAACCGATCTCTTTGGCCGGGACGCCTTCTCGACCACTTTTGCTGTTGAATAAACTCACCAGTCACTGGGTTCCCCCGCCACCTCCGGGAGCTACCCCCCAGGATTATTATTGCCTAGCTGCTCAATTACAACGATCAGGACGCTGCTCTACGCTTATCCGGAGAACGTGGTGTACTTACCTATCAAGAATCCAACATCTCTTTGTTCCCCAACTTCACGCCTATGGTTTAGGACGCCTGCCGAAAATATGCAGACTTGAAGCGCTCGCTACAAAAAGCCAGCATAAGCTACGCGATGCTGTACCCTGCCAGACTCAGGGTGCAGATTGGGAATAAATCACAGATCTTCGACACCCGGACTCCGCGACCCAGTTCTTGGAAAGCCAGCAACAGTTAACACAACAGCAGGAGAAGGAAAACTGATGTCATTGCTGATGTTTAACAAAGATTTGAATTGCGATGTCCTGCAGCTCTTCGGATACACGGACCGTATGTACAACAGCTCTATTTAGATCCGGTTTCTGACCGAAGGCATATACTTCTAACCTCTACTGGCAGATTGGACACAGACCGAATAATGACTGTCTTCATAAGTGGCGGCTCCAAAAGAGTGTTGCTGCGTTCCTCAGGAAACTTCCTCATGCCTTAATTCTTTCCCTTCGTCCTTCTCCCTCTCTTCCTCCCTTTTCTTGTTTCTCACTTATTTTTTGGGATTCACCGGGTGCCACATATTTGAGTATCTGATGGGGTTGGGGGGGAGTTCTTGTGGGATGTTTATTTTTGGTTATGTTTTCGTAGTCCTTTTTGTTTTCTTTGGAGTGCATTACTTAGTGCAGTATGCCATATTTCAGTTGATTATTACTTTTATTCATAGTCTACTATTGCTCCTAATGCGACCATGAAAGGTTCCACCACTGCTGATCTACAAATTAAGTGTCTGTCCTGGAATGTTAGAGGACTTTCCTGCCCCCAGAAAAGTAGGCAAGTATTGGCATATCTGACAAGAACCTCCATTGAGATAGCACTGCTCCAGGAGACACATTATGCACTCCTCCCGTCACATGGTTTTGTAGTGTCCTGGGGACAATATCGTTTTTTTCCTCCTATAGTACGTACTCGCGTGGAGTGTGTATACTTGTGCATCACTCCCTTCCCATTTGCATGGTGTCGATTGTATCAGATCCAGATGGGAGATTTTTGCTGGGCCAGGGATTCATTGGGTGGCAGCCATTATTGCTGATAAATGTCTATGCCCCCAATGTCGACACACCCAATATTTTCACAATAATTTCATCACATATTGATCGTTTTGGCTCAGAAACAATCCTGATATGGGGAGATTTTAACCTCACACTTGATCCTATCACTGACACTACTGGCCCAGGCCGAGTCATTAAACCTTTAGCTACTAAGGACCTCCTTACACTCCTGAAGTCATCACGGCTGGCGGGCCCTTGGTGTCTCAACCACCCGGCAGTTCGTAATTATTCTTTTTATTCAGCCCCGCAAAGCACATGGTCGCGTATAGACCACTGGTACTTAACACTGCAGCTATTGACAGAAGTGCGCAAGGTGGAGTACTTCACCCGTACCATATCAGACCATTCTCCGGTACTCTTTGAAATCGCCTTTTATCCATCCCCAGGCAGCGCACTTTATGAAGATTCCCCACACATGCACTATTAGATTCTGTGTTCCATAGTGAAATCGGAAATGCTATTACCAGATTCTTTGAACCTAAGGAGGGCTCCGTTGAGTCCCAACTCACGCTCTGGGACGCCTTTAAGTCATTTATCCATGGGGTGTGTATCTCCAAGCACGCTGGAGACTTGCGTTCTATTCGGACTGAATTATCGAATATTGAACAGAAACTGAGAGATGTTGATGCCCGCATGCATTTCATCAAATGGGGAAAGGATCACTTGTCCTGCGAAAAACTCAGGTCTGCAGGTTGGTAACTGGGTGTCTCCCAATAAAATTACCCTCATACACGTGTGTTTCTCTCTTGCTTGTTTTCGTTAGCGGTATATGAGGTGTCCCCGCTTGTATCACACGTGTGTGCGTAATCACTGGGTCAAGTCATTTGTGTGCACCCTCCACCAGGAGGTTGTACCTTAAGTTTTAAGGCAGTAGTGATCGTGGAAATAGGGTGATCAGGATAGTGATGAGTGATATTAAAAATATAGTCCAAATATCCAGTACTTGGAAGTTTATTAAATTTGGAATTGGACTATTGTTAAAAGATGGGTGATCGTGCTGCTGTGGAATCTGTTATGAATTCTAGCGCACTTAAAGGTCTGCTAAAATGGTCGACATGTTTCAGCTATAGGTGACAATTTGTCAGACAGCTTTCTTCAGGACCAGGGGGTGAAAGTGATGGAAAAAAGTGAAAGAATAGGTAAATTTGTAACCTGATCCTTCGAGTGATGAGAGGTCTTATTGTACCTGTAAATAAAAAACACACACAAAAACAAACCAGAAAGGGAGATAGGGGGTAGGGGGAAAAAGAACTTGGTGAAGTACAAATATGTACACGTTCAAAATCACTTGATTTTGAATGAAGAAACTGTAAAATGGCAATACTTAGCGCAGAATCACTCTCATTTCAGGCGTCAACTCATCCATTCTCATGCCTTACCAGCGTGAGGTGATTGTGCTATACTGTTCTTTTGTGCTCTTAACTGTAACCGGTAATGGGTGTTATCACATTTCTTTCGTATGGTGAAAATCACATGCTTGTTTAGGGCACATGGTGCTCTTAATGTGGTGTGATGGGGGATTGGCGTGCTAATTGTGGCATTCTCGTTATTCCCATTGTCTGTACATGGCTGCCAATCGTCACGTTAATAGATGGGTTATCATTATCAGGAAACTCTCTTTTACTGCCCTCTAAGTACTCGCGGGTATAGTAGTCTAGAGTCCGTGGCTGTTATCGGATTGGGCGTGATTCACTATCTAATTCAAGAGATTACGCCTACCTCCTTGTTAGTAGCTAGTTGCTTCATCAGGGGAGGGAGGTTCTATGAGGAGGGCGGTAGCGCTAAAAGGAGTAAAACAATTGTTAGTGCGGACAGGTTTTACTTGCGCTTGATGTCTCTTGGTTGAGCGGCGTCTCCGTCTTCTACCTTTCGCCTTAGTGTCCTCGTCTGCAGCATGTGCTGTCTCTGCCTCCGTCCACCCGGAAATGGTGTTCGTTGGAGAGGCGGATGTTTATAAGTAGTTTAGTATGGAAATAGAAGAAATCCTTTCCATGACGAGGGTTACGAGAAATGTTTGAATTATTTTTAAAGATATTTTTAATGATATTTTTAAAGAGCGCTTTTTTGGGGCTTGCTGATTTCTTAAATTCTACAGTGTTTTTCTGACATACTCGCTAAACAGAGGAGTTGGTTAAATCTTCAATGATCTTTTTTAGGTATGTCTTGTAAATTCAGCAAAATGCCCGCATGCAACCTACCCCATCCATGGCGCTTCTGCGCAAATGTTCGGCTTTGATGTCGGAGTTTACAGATGCTGAAGTTCGTGAGGTCAAATTTTTAGGTAAATATGCGAGAGTGCGGACGTAGGGAGAGAGACCCAGCAGAACACTAGCACAGCTCCTTAGGCCCCAATACCAATCTACATTTATCACACAATTGGACGTAGGCACTGACCGACCAGTGACTACAGGAGCGGATATCACACAAACTTTCCTTGATTATTATACCATATTATACCAGACGAGATGCCCGCCTAGTGGACAGGCCTTAGATGCATATCTCCAATAAATAGCCATGGTATGGTTAGAAGATGGCCAGCGAGAATTCTTGGCTTTCCTCATAGACGAAGACGAAATTAAGCATGCCATTAAAGATCTAGCCAGCAGCCGCGCTCCGGGGTCCGACGGGCTCACCGGGGATTTCTACAAAGCATATCAAAATGAACTAGCTCCCCACCTACTGTGCCAAGTTAACAATGCACTCTTACCTTTTTTGTATACCGTTGGTTTCGCAGAGACACTATGGACCAACTTCCCTTAAACCTACTTATTAACCAGTGGGTTATAGAATCACCCCAAGCTAAACAGTTGAAATTACAGTGGAGGGCCAGATACTGGACACTGGTGGGCTCTTGTTGTTAACCTGCGAGGCAACAATATGACACTAACTTATAGCAATAGTCAGATACTGAAATAAGCATAATCTCACTTCTTCTTGCTTTTTAATAACAAGTCTATGTGAGATTTCCTACCTGCGAACTCAAGTACACGTGAAGAGCGCCCTAGTACTTCTTGTGATGATTGAGCTGTCTGCTATGATGGTTCTTAAGAGGAAGATTATGCACCAATACCACGAGTCGAGGCTTCTCTCGCTTCTTGTCTTTAATTACTTTGAAAGGAAAGATTTTACAAATCACTTCTGAGCACTCTTAATCTTTTTATAATACCACGATACAGACTTTGTTTTTAAGGAAGATACCTTTCTAACGGTACTTACATTTTGTTATTGCCTCAAATATGTTCCATCATTATCGTCACTAAGAGGAAAGAAAACAAAATGCCAAAGCACAAAACAAATAACAGATTTCTCTTTGCTTCTTCTTCTTTACAGAATTTAAACATAAATGTTCTGTTATTGTCCTCAAATGTAGATCACACAGAGTCAATAGGTGTAATAGGCTTTTCCTTAATTAAAAAAAACTGTCCAAAAATGGTCTCTTAAGCAATCCCTCGCGTTAGTACATTTGACTGTCTTGTGATTGGCGCCTTAAATTAAATGAGATGATTTAGCTTTCTTTTTCTTTTGTCTTTTCAGGAGGTGAAGCTGAGCGGATCAAGAAGAAATCTCCACCGAAGTCGTGAAGATGTATCCAGAGATCATGATGACCGTCATCAAAAGACTTGCTGCGCCGGATTTCAGGTGAGGATCACGTAGCGAGAACATTCCACGAAAGCGGGAGGAAGGCCAAGCAAATTCTGGAACTTGGGTGTGGCTTTATGTAGAAGTTCCACACCCAAAATGGCCGCCACGCAGGAAGCACTTCCAACGCGACGTGGGGTGTGGCACTGCCTTCCTTGCATTGGCAATGCTTCACCTGACGGTAAAAAGCTCTGTCTCCTCCTGGCTCAGTGATCGCTGTATTCAGAGTTCCCAGACAGCGCTTAATCACAGGAAAAAGAGTGTCTTTAAACAGTGCTTTAAACAGTGCTTGGCACACATTGAGTCAAGTGACTCTAACACGCAGTGAATCACCTTAAATACACATTATAATTAAATTGTGCTTAAAACACCGGTACTGCATGGTTTTGCCAAATACTATAGACATTACATAATAATTACACAATTAACAATAATAACATAAATTCCATAATGGTGGTGCAGGTTTGCACGGGAAAGGGGTGGTTTTTTTAACGTATGGATCACTCTGTTTGTTTCAGAGGCAACGGAATCACGACATACTGGAAGTATACGATGATTCATTACAAACTAGTGCCCTCTCACCGACTATGCGCAAAGCAATCCTTACTTTGGTGCTTAAACCTGGCAAGTCCCCCCAGAAATGCCAATCCTACAGACCACTCTAGTTGTTAAACCACGATTACAAAATCCTTGCTAAAGTACTGGCCACTAGATTAGCGCTACTGGTTGACACCACACTGTGCCCTTACCAGGCTGGTTTCATAACGGGCCGATCCACGACACTTAACCTACGTACAATTTTCTCTGTAATCAATCAGATGGAGGCCACCTTGCCGGCGGTCGCAGTAATGCTCAACACAAAAAAGGCCTTCGACTCTTTAGAATGTCCTTTTTTAATTGCAGTCATGCAGAAATTGGGGATTCCTGTAGGTTTTTAAAACTTAGTTGGGCTATTGTATTCTTCCCCCGTTGCTCGTCTCAAAATAAATGGCGTGATCACACAGCAGTTTGGTTTGACTCGGGGCACCAGACATGGATGCCCCTTCTCGCCATTATTAGTCATTATTGCTGATAGAGCGCACAGGTCACCCGACTATAATTTACCATACTCACCTGGGCCCATAATCAATAACTCATAACTTAAGCAGGTAACCTTCGCTCTACTACCAGTCTATTTTATTTACTAGGTCCTATACCATTGACTTACCAATCCTTGTCGCTGGTACCTGTAACCTATTGGATCAGGGAGTTAGCATAATAGGAAAAATAACATTTGCACTCATATAATAACCACAGACTCGAGAAAGGTTTAAACTCTTTAGCAAATTTCCTAAATGGTCATGATCCAAAGATTAAACACCAAAAGACTCTCAATAATGAAAATCAGAATTAATGTATAACTATGCAAAAGATATAGTATTTAGCAATAAGGGAAGGTAAGAGAAGGAAACATGCTAGGTAATCTAAACGATTTGAGCATTTTATCAAAGGGAGGGTAAGAAAAGGAACATATATATATATATATATATATATATATATATATATATATATATATATATATATATATATATATATATATATATATATATATATATATATATATATATATATGTATATATATATATATATATATATGTAATCAAAGCTTCACATTAGGGAGGATAAAGAGAAGGAACATAATATGCAATCACAAATAATTTTGAGCATTTAACTATAGGGAGGGTAAAGAAAAAGGGAACATATGTAAATCTAAGCTTTTAACAGTAGGAAAGGTAAAGAGAAGGAAAAACAAATACAATGACAAACCCACACACAGATTTATATTTACCTAGAATGGTGTGAAGACGAACCCTGGCCATGGGTCAGTTAAGGACAGAAAACCCCCAAAAGTTGCAGTTGCCAGTAGGCCAGCAGTTGCAGATCAGAATCAGGACAGGGAAAACCAGATTTGGATCAGGACAGGACCACCAAAGGTTAAGACCGGCACCCGCAGTTCAGTTGCAACGCCTGCGCTACTCCCTCTCTGCAGCTAACAGTCAGACCCCCGATTGGGTTATCGATTTCACCGACAAAGTGCTTCACCAGCACCTCAGCTTCCCGGACCCCGATTGGGTCAGCGAATCTTCTGACAGAGTGATTCTCAGCACCTCTGCTCTTGATCACCTATTGAGTCTGTTGGGTCAGTGACAGGTCAGCTATTCGGACAAGTCAGACAAATTAACTAGCTAAGCCTACCCTTGTTATACTATTTTTCAGGTCAGTGTACCACCCCCCAATGTTGCAAGTGTAAGGGTTCCCAATTTTGATTGGACAAGGAATGAGGAGAGGTCATCACACCATACCAAAATGAAACTTGTACCAAGGGATATTATATTATTGTTCCCGCCCATCAAATTTTATTTTCTCACGTATGTTTTATTCCACCCGACAATGAATGTCCCAATATTTGTTACATTTTAGTCCATATTTTAGTTTAGCTTCCTTCACAGGGGTCAGAAGTTGACTTTCCCAGGAACATCTTCTAGCAAGTCATGACTTGGCCGGGTTTCAATGCCAATGCTTTAGAGTTTGTGTTTCTTCTGCGCAGTCGCAGTTTCTTTCAATATGGAGTTCAGGGATAGGCGTCAGGACCAAAACGATTTACATGTAAGAATAGAAAGGAAACAGTTTGAGAACACAGAATAAATGAATTTACTGAATACCACTTACTACTCTATTCCCATTACTTTATTTTAACTATTGCATTAGGAATTAGGCAGAACAAACAGCTTAGCGAAAAAGCAGCAGTGCAAGCTTCATGCATGCAGTTATACAAAGAAGCCATTATAATTCTAGTGCGCAGAAGCGAAAGTTTCCCTCCAAGCGAAAGATACGTCATGTCACGTGAGTATGACAGACGCATGCGCAGTAAGAAATCCCGCGTAGCAGCAGCCATTTTAGTGCAAGCAGATTATCGTTAGTAGAAACACATATGCAAGCTTCTTCTGGATACCCAAATGTTTATGTGATATGCGATATTAATAAAACAAACATGTTGATGAATACATTAACGTTATGTCGAGAGGGCTGATAACAAGCAAGTCGCGTTACATGCGAATCCTTGCTCCATCATTGCTATGGACCCACTTGCCCGTCATATTCAGGAGCTCCATTTATACCGAGGATTACAGCTCCATAAGGGCCCCCTCACAGCATCTTTCTATGCAGATGATGTCACGTTATTCGTTTGCCACCCGAGGAAAATTTGACACTCCTTTTATGAGAAGTGGTCCGCATTCCGCGTACATTTAGGTCTGGTCATTAACTGGAACAAATCTGAAATATTTGCCCTGACCTCTGGCACCCACCCTTGCGACTTTGAATTCCAACTGAGTAGGTGCACGGAGCCCATCAAATATCGGGAGATATATCTGCATTGTAATGTCACTGAAGTAATACAGTTAAATCACGGACCGGCGATTGACCGGCTCGACTCACTAATCCATAAGTGGACGAAACTTCTCTCAATAGCGGGTAGAATAGCTGCAATTAAGATGGTAGTACTCCTGCGCTTCCTGTACCTTTTTAGGTTTCGCCTGGCGATCCGCTGCAGCGTTCGCGCAGGCGAAAACTTTTGTTTACAGTATGGGGCTTTGTCCCGCCTCTCTCTTCCATTGGCTAGCTCCATAAATGGAGGCTAGCCATTGGAAGAGATTGGTTGTCAATCACTCTTTCCCAGTCAAGACGCGATTCGGGGGCGTTTCTGGGTCTTTTTTTAAGTCCCGCCCTCTCCTCTTCCCATTGGCCGGAATTTTACCTTCCAGCCAATGGGAAGGGGAGAGCACGCAAACACGCCCCCGAATCCCAAAATTACCTTGTTTTTTTCAGTCACATGTCTGATCGTTGAAACCCCCAAAATTACGTTAACCTCTGAGCTAGCAAGAGTACCGTTTTCTCGAGAGCTCGTCACAGACATTCTTTGTGGTGTGTTTTGTCAAATGTTACAGTGAGTTATTCTGCCAATTTGTTAAGAAATACATTTATTAAAAAATAAAACTTTTTTTAAGGTGAAACTGAAGCTTCATATTTCACGAAGGGCCGGCGTGCATTTCATTGTTACCATTGGTTTTGGTGGAATCTGCAAATAACTAGTGGCATTTTATTGGTACCTTTGTTATATTTGGGCAGTGCTGTATACTTTTTCATCCTTTGCATTGCAAGGAGATAGAGTGTGGCAAAGACGCGTTTGGTTAAATGCATTTACTGCTGAGAGTTCTAGAGGGGTGTCGTCTATGTAGAGGCAGCACTGGGAGAATTAGGAAGTGGAAACAGTTTTAATGTGGATATAGCATGGCCGCCCCACTCTAGCTGAGTATGGGTGCAGTTTGAGATCCGGTGGCACGGGCAGTCGTCCCTCTCGAAGGTTTAAGATCTCGCGGGGGCTGGTAGAATGAGGGTTAAACAGACCAGGAGTGTGACGGCCTTGTACGGGGTGTCGGAGTGCTGTGGTAAACAGTGTGAGGCTCTGAGGCATGCAAAGTCTGCCTGCCTACCCCCATTCTCCTTCCTACTCTACTACCATCCAGACTGCTTCAGAGACGGGTTCCCTTGCCCAATTACCCGCCCCTCCATCCCGACAGAGCATCGGGGTTGGCCTGGCGGTGCCGATAGACCTTTAGCTCCAGCATTATGCCTTCTCTGTAGCGGGCGAGAGCCCTATTCAGAGCGCCATCTTGGCAGTCCGGTCGTCTGCACCTTTGCAACAGGGACACAGTCTCTTCTTTGGAGGAATTATTGCTGCACTTTGCCATGGACTGTTGTGTGTCTCGGCGAAAGGCAGTCCATAGCCAGACCATACCACTTCTGCTTGGGAGAGGGGAGCATTTCCTGCTGAAGCACAAAGATGTTTATAATTTCTTGTGTGTTTTTAATAGTCGCCGCTTTGTGCGCATGCTCTATTTGCTGTATATCGCGTCAGTCTCCTGCCCACTCCTTGGAGGTCTTCCCTTCCGTCACCAATGAAACCCACCCCTCCCCCAAAAATGCCCTTTCTGTTGCTGCTTGGGAGAGACCGGCATGCTGGCTCCTCCCATTTGTGCTCAGCAGCAGCTGACGCCTGTAGTGAACGCGGGAGCGCCGAAGCTTTACTGCTTTACAGCACTGAATGCATCGGCTCTGGTCAAACTAGGCTTTAACACTGCCCGCGACCCGCCACCAAACACCCATGGCTGCCTCGCTAGCCTTCCCGTGTGAGGGCTCGTTTATTTGGCGTCTACTTTTTGTTTTTTGCTAACCTTAGGCTGGCTCTCTAATATAAAACAGAAGTTGAGGTGCGTGAAGTCGGGCGGGGGAGGGGGGAGAGTTCTAGGCGTATAATGGTATTAGAGGAACGTTCGAGTGCGACTTGTACCGGAAAAGTAGCCACAAGCTCCTCGAGCTAAATGGACAATTAGTTCTGTTAGGTTGCGATTGGAGGCCTGGCCCTTTTGTTATCAGAAGACATTTATATATGCTCGAATGGTTTAACTATATACAGATTGGAGTGGCAATTATTTACCTTAAGTTTGTGTGGGGCCGATCTCGGCGAACCGTCAAATTTGACCCTTGGGTGGAATGATGGAGTTGTTTTTATATTTTTATTTACTAACATTGATGAGGCTGCCACATGCATGCTTTTCTCGACGGGGAGAGGATGTGACTTTAGAGCCAGAGCGGCGACTTTGGATCTGGGGATCCAAGTTCCAGTCTCAGCTAAACATCCTGTAATTTTCGGCAAACCGGTTAATCTCCCCGTGCCCCAAGTACGAAAAAAATGAATATGACCTTGTGTAAATGTAACTGGTGCTCGGGTAGAGCACTTCAATAACTTCAGGCCGAGTTCGCAATATGTACAACTACAAATAAAAATAAATAAAATGTTAAGCAGGGTAGACTTTTCTGCATCTAATTTTGAACTGCTTGATTGGCATAATCGTAGGTAAAGTGATTTTGATGTAAGCAGTAAAACTGTAATAAAGAAAATGTTAAACTTTCTCTTGCTGTCAGGGCTCACTTAAGAAAAAGAAGAAAGAAATTAAGTTTTAGAGGAAGGCGTCACAAGGCGTACCTTTACCTGATAAAACATGCAAGAAAAGAAAAAAGCAACATGTTAAGTTAATTCTCCCGCTCTTTGTATTGCTTTCAAAATGCAGTGGAGGGAATGGATCCAAAAGTTATGGACAACAGTGAGGGAAAAGATAGGAGAACGAGGAACATGATTATTGTGCATTTAGTGCCCTCCATCCGCTCTCACAAAAAACCCACACGTTTCAGTGTTTAGGGACCTTTGTATTCATTAGACACTTATAAAGTAGCTAGCAGTCCTTGGGTGTCTTAACTTGTCAGTAGGCAAAAGGAAGCGAACTTGTCAGTAGGCAAAAGGAAGCGTAAGACTAAGTGGAATCTGGACAGGGTATGACAGACTTTGAAGCAGTATTAGTGCAGGGGACTTACTCCTACCCTCTTTCCCTAATGGGGTACTCATTGGGCCTCTAATGTCCATAGCTTAATAAAAGCGAGCTCGGCCTCTTGTTTCTACCTGCACATTGGCTTCAGGAAAGAACATTATTGGTGGAAGTAGTCCTGTGCAGGCTGCTGAAGGCTTTGCTCTAGCAATTTTCGAGTGTAGTTTGACCAGGATTAAGCTTTAACTCTTGTAACAACATCCTAAGGGGCCTAGCTGGAGAGCGCCAGTGAAATTGAGATTCTGTGCTTTTGACCCTCTTGTTTTTCCATTGAAAAGCTTGTATTATATTTTGAATATATAATCTCATGAAAACGAAAAAATGTAAACAACCAGGTTTTTCTCTTTTTCTAAATGCAGAGTGGAATCTGTTTAAATTCCCCAGCCGTGTTTCAAAAGTAGCTCATGAGATAAAGGGCGCGTACCTTAGACCAGACTAACTTATTGCGAGTAGGCATTATAATTAATTCTGGTGGGAGAGAAGGGAGATGACTTTTGTGCATGAGCTCCTCACCCCCCTCCCCCCTCGTTGCTAGTGTGCGTGCGCTCCTCACCCCCCTCGCCCCTGGTTGCTTGAGTGCGTGAGCTTCTCACCCCCTCGTTGCTTGTGTGCGTGAGCTCCTCACCCTCCCCCCTGATGCTTGTGTGCGTGAGCTCCTCACCCCTCCCCCCCTCGTTACTTGTGTGCGTGAGCTCCTCACCCCTCTCCCCCCTCGTTGCTTGTGTGCGTGAGCTCCTCACCCTCCCCCCCTCGTTGCTTGTGTGCGTGAGCTCCTCACCCCCTCCCCCCCTCGTTGCTTGTGTGCGTGAGCTCCTCACCCCCTCCCCCCCTAGTTACTTGTGTGCATGAGCTCCTCCTCCCCCCTCCCCCCTCGTTGCTTGTTTACTTGTGGCACCTCTGTGGTCAGTGTAGGGAATGATGATCTGTTATGTGAAATGTGTCAGATTTAAAGAATGTTGGGCTTAATGGACAAGGGCAGAAGTCTGTACGCAGTCAGTTTAGAGTCAATTCGTACTTATTCCAGGTGCATTGGTGTGGTGGTCTTATGGTGGAAGAATTGCTGTTGGGAGCCTTGAAAGCTAGTCTATTTCATAGATGATCTTTGTTAGATGTTTTGTTAAGTTGTATGTTAGTGGATGTTGTGTTTTGGCCGGTAGTACCGTTATGAGCTTCTGGCTACCTAACTATTTTGAGTATCCTAACTTTGTGGGATGTGCGTGATGGCGTCATGGATCAAATGTTGCATGCTGTCTTGTCCGATTCCCCTGGATTTTTGCAGAATTAACGTCAGTGGAAAGGTTCACACTTAATTAATATTCAAAAATAGTTTGTGATGTTTCTGAGCTTTCTTGTGGAACATTCACACCTTTTGTTTACAAATATGTCAGTTAGGGCTCTTCCTTTCTCTGCGAGGGGTTTTCAGATATTTATTGTCTCACCTAAGCACAAGAAAATTTGTCATGAGCAATGACAAAAGCTCTACCTTTTACAAAAGCGAAACCGTTGCATTGTAAATGCTTGTTTTCTTCTTTTCTTGAACAACATTGTTTTTCCAGGGTGGGGAAGTGCACCATTCCTAAAGGGACTGCAATACCTGGCTGATGAGTGGAGTAGAAACGTTTAATATGATCGTTTTCAACTGTTTTAATTATTTTAGCTTATAAAATGTGTACTGCAGCTCTGTGTTCGGGGATGTGGTCTTTTTTAAACCAAACTGCTTACATTTTGAAAGGATATAAGCAATGGACATTGAAATGGGTCCCTTCCTGCCTGGTCCAGTAGCCATGTCCTGAATTTTTCCGGCAAAATTACTTACTGATTTCTGAATAATGAGTTTAAAACTGTTAAGGTAACCATGTTGTTCCTGAACACATTTCACATGCTTTGCTTATTCTTGCATTCCTTATGAGTGTTTGCTTTTTCCAGCGTATTATTCATTTTTTTCAGGCAGCATTTTACTGTTGTCTAGTGCATAATTTGAATTTAGTCGCAGCACAATTGAGTTTTAGCTTAAGGCAGTGCAAGTTTCTCTCAGTGGGGCAGTATGGTGTTCAGTGTGGGAGAGGATGCGGCACTCTGGCCAGAGCTGCTGAATTTGGAACTTGAGCACCATTTTCAGCCTTCATGACCAGTCCACCAGACCACACTCCTGACCGAACTCATTCCGATGCTACACCTTAGAAAGCCCAATAGACCTTAGAGGCCCTGGTGTCTTAGCACCCGCAGGTGGACCCTAACAGTGGCAAGTGTGAGTTAACCTTGAAGGCCTGTCCACCACAATCCATACTGCAGTTCATCCCCAGACTTGCAAGCAGGCATTCAAAGAAGCACACCCTAGATCGACAGTGACTGTCACTGAGGTCACAAGATCCTTGAGGCCAGTCCACCGCACCCATTGGTACCTCCATCGGCCTTTTTCAGCAGTAGTGGTGCAACTCACCAGGGATCAGCAATGAAGGATTTGCATGCACACCAAACATAGGGGGTGATTATAATGGAGGTGGGACTACCACGTCAACCCGTCAGTGGCAGACCCACCGCCATCGTTGACTGTATTACCCCCAGCCATATTACAATGGCGGGTGGTTCCCTGGCAGTCGGAAAGTCCACCACCACACACCCAACTGGCTCCTTGAGCCCGCCAGTGCTGCGGAGGGGCTCGTGGTTCCTACAATGCTGGTGGTGCCTACCAGGCACCACAGTAGGGATTACGATACCCTTTACCCGCCAGACTATCCATGGCGGTTCACCCCCCAAGGAAAAGTTGGCGGAAAGGGACATTGGGGGCCCGTAGCAGGCCCCTTTCCACCCAGCCCCCAGACATGGGACCCGAGGGCATCTAAGATGCCCCCCTACATTTCCCATGAGGCACAGGATCAGAGCTGATTTGCATATAGCCAGTGTCTAACCCAGGGTGGTGTGGAGTGCAAAAAAACGATGGATTTAGGCCCAGATCCTTGTACTGGGGTGAATGTATGACATTGTTCTACATTCTGTCCACCAACTGTGTTTTTTGCAATTTTCACCCGAGTGTGCTGGGTATACTCAGACGTGAGTCCCAGGCTCTCCACACCACTGGAGTCAAGCTATCCAGGCTGAAGAAGGCTGATAGCCAGAAACCGGTCCTTGGATGCTTGATTCCGGTCTGGGAAAGACATGGCTTGGTAGTTCGGACAGGACTGTTCCCATGAGGCACAGGGTCATAGCTGATTTGCATATAGCCAGTGTCTAACCCAGGGTGGTGTGGAGTGCAAAAAACGATGGATTTAGGCCCAGATCCTTGTACTGGGGTGAATGTATGACATTGTTCTACATTCTGTCAATCAACTGTGTTTTTTGCAATTTTCACCCCGAGTGTGCTGGGTATACTCAGACGTGAGTCCTAGGCTCTCCACACCACTGGAGTCAAGCTATCGAAGCTGAAGAAGGCTGATAGCCAGAAAGCGGTCCTTGGATGCTTGATTCCAGTCTGGGAAAGACATGGCTTGGTAGTTCGGACTGGACTGTTCCCATGAGGCACAGGGTCAGAGCTGATTTGCATATAGCCAGTGTCTAACCCAGGGTGGTGTGGAGTGCAAAAAACGATGGATTTAGGCCCAGATCCTTGTACTGGGCTGAATGTATGACATTGTTCTACATTCTGTCCATCAACTGTGTTTTTTGCAATTTTCACCCCGAGTGTGCTGGGTATACTCAGACGTGAGTCCCAGGCTCTCCACACCACTGGAGTCAAGCTATCCAGGCTGAAGAAGGCTGATAGCCAGAAACCGGTCCTTGGATGCTTGATTCCGGTCTGGGAAAGACATGGCTTGGTAGTTCGTACTGGACTGTTCCCATGACGCACAGGGTCAGAGCTGATTTGCATATAGCCAGTATCTAACCCAGGGTGGTGTGGAGTGCAAAAAACGATGGATTTAGGCCCAGATCCTTGTACTGGGGTGAATGTATGACATTGTTCTACATTCTGTCCATCAACTGTGTTTTTTGCAATTTTCACCCCTACATATCACTGCACCATGTGGCAGGCACCACTTTGTGCCTGCCACGTAGTGCAGTGATATATGTAACGTCCTTTTTAGGTCTCGACCTAAAGCATTGCTTGTTTGTCGAGATTTCTAGTAAGCGGTCCGAAAAGTCTGCCAAAACAGCGGATTAGCCACAATTCATGTGACCTATGCGAGTGCACAAACAAGGCACGTCACAAACCACCATTTGTCTGTGTCTTGCATCAGACTTCAAAGGAATGCGCTCCCGCCCGCCCCCGCCACAGGAATGCCGAGAGCTTGTTTTTTTAATCCTCCTTGTGATAAGACCAGCCACTGCCTCTCACCGGGAAAGTTTGCTCGAGCTGTCTCCTTCACTAATCCCCACCTCTCTGTCTTGTCTGTCTCACCTACCTCCAGCGAGTTGTCTCCTTCACTAATCAATTACAGTGTCAAATGCCTATACTGTGCCTCGCATCAGACTTCAAAGGCTGCCGCTCCCCCCATCAGACTTGAAAGGAATGCGCTCCCTCCCCGCCACAGCAATGCCGAGAGCTTGTTTTCTAGTGAGATCAGGGAGTAACTATATATAGCATTGCACTATTTCTCCTGCTTCGTGCAGCGTGGCGCTGCAGATTTTCACGCAGCACTGCGTTGCATGCTTTAGAAAATCTGGTCCTCATTCTCTTTCCACGGGCAGAAACATCATTCTGCCCCTTCCGCCATTCATTCCTTTGCCGAAAATATACTACTTAAGTGTTTTTGTCTTTCCACCGTACTCGAGGTTTCTACCACACGGGCTCTCCTTGCATAAATAATTACCTGATGCTCGCTTTCATCGCTTCACATATGTGTGGAATTACCCTCTACCTCTTCCCTGCTCTTTTTAGCATTTAAGAACTGTGTAAAGTGCTGTTTTAAAGGAATTAATGGCACCCGTTAGTGCCTTGTTTAACAAAAATCATTTGAATGCGCCCCAACACAAGGTTCTTTCTGTAGCCCTCACTGTTGCTTTATTTTTCAGTTTCATTCAGTAAAAAAAAAAAAGTACAGATACGCGAAGTCAGGCTTTTTTATCATGTACTGTCTTACTAAATGAAACTTCAGATGTTGAGCACGTTTACATGTCTACTTTGTAAATGGCCACAAACAAACATTCAGCAAAAACACGTCAACTCCAACTCCACCCTCCAACTCCACCCTCCAACTCCACCCTCCAACTCCACTCCACCCTTCAACTCCATCCACCCTTCAACTCCACCCTTCAACTCCACCCTTCAACTCTACCCTCCAACTCTACCCTCCAACTCCACCCTCCATCACTCAGGGGCGCCACCACATCACTCAGGGACACCACCACATCACTCAGGGACACCACCACATTACTCAGGGACACCACCACGTCACTCGGGGACACCACCACATCACTCGGGTACACCACCACATCACTCAGGGAAACCACCACATCACTCTGGGACACCACCACATCACTCAAGAACACCACCACATCACTCAGGGGCACCACCAAATCACTCAGGGGCACTACCACATCACTCAGGGGCATCACCACATCACTCAGGGGCACCAGCATATCACTTAGTGGCACCACCACATCACTCAGGGGCACCACCACATCACTCAGGGGCACCACCACATCACTCAGCCGAACCACAGCATCACTCAGCACCACAACAGCACTGTCCTTGCTTGCTACCAACAAGCATTGCCATAGCCAATAGGACTCGCATTAGGAAAGTGTAAGCTATTGTCTTTGTGAATACCAATGCTATTAATTTATATATTTTCAAAGCCAACACATTAAAAAAAAGTGTCATTTACAATACCAATAGCTCACACTTTCCTAATGCGAGACCTATTGCATTGCAAATGCTTGTTTTAAACATTCCCTTACCGTTAACGATGCGCTTCTTTGATACACTTCTCTCACTCTTAACCCGACTGATATTGTTATGGGAAGGCAAACAGCCGACAGTGAACTGGATCACATTAACCATGCCTTTTGAACAAGGAGGCTTCAGAGTCCCCGATTTCTATCTTTATTTAATTGTCCAAACCCACTTTACATACTACTGGTATCATCCAGTCACCCGATTACAACACCTCAAATCTGATAGATCACAGATATACCCGCAGGTTTTATCGACACTGCTACCACAGGGTCTCCCCCGCAATCCCACAGAAATTCAAACAGAACCAACTACATGCTTGGCACGGACTAAACTTCAAAAGTACTTGAACTACGCATCTCTTCACTCCCCGCACATACCGCTACCCGACAACCCGGCAATACCACCTGCCACGGAAACAATAACGATGAAAACACTACTAAAAAACAGGCTCTTGAAATTAGGCGATTTGTTCCAAAGACTCTAAGCCTTGCTCTACTGCGGAATTAGCCACACGAAGCACCAATACATACATGGAGACTTTTCTGCTCCATAGAACCCGTAATTCCTTAATAAAAATATTGCCCGATCAATCTTCCGAAGCGATCGAATTCCCACCACTCACACTTGTCATAACATCTCCAGACAGTACTCACCTAGGCCTAGATGTATCAAGCCTTTTGCGATTCCTTAAGGCCGAAATTCTGCGAATTTCGGCCTTAAGGAATCGCAAACGGACATTTAGCATCTTTTGGGATGTATCACACATTAGCAAAATAAGGAATCGCAAAAAATTGCGATTCCTTATTTTGCTTATGCATTTAAGGAATCGCAATTTTGCGATTCCTTAAATGGCATGTATGAAACTTTTTTAAATTGCGAACTCGGGTTAAGGAATCGCAAAATAACACCAATTTGAGGTTCGTGTTAATTTGCGAAATCCTTTTAAAAAACAAAATATGACTATTTTGAAGGTGGCATGTGACACACATACATGCCCATAGGGCATGTATGTGTGCCATATGCACACACATGTAAGTTTCAGGGGTGCAGCAGGGTGTCCATGAGACACCCCTGCACCCTTGAAATAATTCGCAAATTGCGATTAGCAAATTGCGAATTCGCAATTTGAGAATTACTGCACAATCATTCCTATGGGCCTCCTGGCCCATAGAAATGAATGGGAAAATTATTCCTTAATTGCGATTAGCAATTTGCTAATCGCAATTAAGGAATTTTAAGGAATCGCTAAAAAATAGCGAAATTCTACATACATACCATTTTGCACTTCTCAAATAGCGATTCCTTAACAATCGCTATTTGAGAAGTGCAAAATGGTTTCTTGATACATCTGCCCCCTAGTTTCTCGTATGTACCATCTGCCATTATCCCTCCGCCCAATGGTTGGCGCTAAGGCGCGCGCATCTTAGGAACACAACTTGGAATTGAATATAACTTATGACATATGGCGATACTGCTGCTTGCAGATGCGTTAAGTGTTAAGCAATTACAAACACAAACTGCTACATTTGAAATATTTGCACAAAATCTATGTCACTCCCAAACTGATGGCTAGAACGAACCCCGCAATGCCTGGCGCCTGTGCGAGATGTGGTACCTTTGAAACGGATCTTTTCCACCTCGCCTGGACCTGTATGCCAGTAAACACTTATTGGGTGGAGGTGTTTTAGATGACACTCTTATGGTAGACCATTCCATGACAAATGAACCTCAGACAGCCCTATTAGGATATTTTAAGCCCCCAAAAAGGAGCATCAGATGATTTAATGCTATTGCTCTACTAGTAGCTAAAAGAGAGGTTTAGTTACACTGGTGCAGAACACAAACACCATTAGTACAAGTGTGGCTCCAAGATCTCACTTATTGTGACACTATGAGTGACATCTACGCTACATTGTTACCAGCCGCCTCATGTCCTCATGATATTTGGCAGCCCCTCAAAAACTATTTTCAATTATACCCCACAGACGCTTAATGGTGCCGTTATTCTCCATCGCAAAATTATGACGGCATATTGGTTGTATAAAGCACTGGACCCGGACCTGACAGGCCTCTCCTGTTAGTTATTATTCATAGACTGTTTTGGTGGAACTGTTAAATTGGATGAGCGCGCAAACAGTTACGTGATGCATGCTTGCTCCACTGTTCTTGTTTTATAGTGAATATTTTTATTATGCTTTCTTGAACGGTAGCTTAAATGCATATATTTGGATGCTCTACGGGATAATCTGAGAGCCCCATCTGTGTATGGGATAATAGCGACTATGTTATTTAACCCCAATCTGGTTGTAACTTTTTTTTTCACTTGAAAAACAATAAAAATTAAAAATAAAAACCTTACGGGATTCCAAGTGGTTACGTTTTACTGGGGCAATCCACATTCCTCAGATTTTAGCCCATTCTCTTTTGATTCTTCTCTGTTCATGTTTGGAAGTTGAGTTCAGATGCTCTTCATACCTACCTGCCCTTTTTTTATTCATTATAAAAAATGTATTCAATGACAGTCTGCCACCCGTGAGCAGCACTGTGTCACTGTTAGTAAGAAAATTGAACAAAAGGTAGGTGGCCCTTTTGTTGCTTCTTGTTGTGCCCAATACTTTCTGATCTTCATCTTCTTACAGGGATATCTCTGCTTTTTAAAATTGCAATCAAGTTTTAATCTGATGTGTCACACATAAGGCATGGATAAGCACATTTAAATCATAGTGTCACAAATAAGCAGCCTGAACATGTGGTAGCTATGCACAATTAACCTCATAGAGCGGGCCACTTTATAAAGTTTGCAGACAAGCAGCATTGCACCATCACTGAAGTGACATGTGGCTGCATGATAAGGACTTCAAGCAAGTTTTAGAGTGTCCTAGTCACTATGCAACAGACTCTGCCAGGCTGTCAGCACATGCACAGAAGGCACTGGTAGATAAAGTCTTTGAAGGCCCTGATTCACCTTAACAGGAGAAAAGCATGCACAAGACCTTGGAGAACCTTGGAAGCAGAAGACAGAAAGCAAAGTCCAGTCCTTTCACTCTCAGGACAGACGCTGCAAGCAGCATGCCAGCACAACAAAGCAACAGGCAGAGTGACAGTCCCTCCTACAGCATCCAGCTCTTCTTCCTGGCAGAATGTCCTTAGTCCAGAAGTGTTCTAATTCTGGGCTCAGAGGTCCAATACTTATACTCCTTTCTGCCTCTGAAGTCTCAAACCTCAAAGGAAAGTCTTTGTATTGCACAAGACTCTGCGTTTCCCTGACCTGGCTCAAGACAGCACAGCCCTATTCAGGTGTCAGTAACAACTCCCCACACCACTCCCACCACCATCAATCCCTTTAAGTGACTGAGCTCGAAGTCCTCATCGTCATTGCCAGACTTAAACCATCCTCTCACTCCAGAGACCCTCTCCCTGCCAACCTTGTCAAAGATCTAAAACACATCATTGCCCATTTCTGGACTTCTATCATCAACTCCTCCTTTGCCATGGGATGTGTCCCTGTTTCCCTTCAACTTGGACAAATCACTCCCATCCTCAAAAATCCTGCTGCCGACCCTAATGACCTAAATAATCTTCGGCCTATCTCTAACCTTCCTCTTCTCTCTAAAGCCCTTGATAAATGTGCCATGTGCCAATTACACACACAAATTGACACATTCAATTTGTTGGACTCTTTGCAATTAGGTTTCAGAAAGGGCTGTAATATGGAAATGGCCATGCTCAATATAATTGATGACATCCATCACTCCGTCGACAAAGTCCTCCCTTCTCATTCTTCTTGATCTCTCTTCTGCTTTCGATACCATGAACCACTCTACTTTACTTACACTCTTAAAAATCGTTTTGGCCTCAATGGTTCAGTTCTCAAATGTTTCTCCTCCCTTTTCCAGCAGAGAACCCAGCAAATTAAAATTCATGACTGCCTTTCCAAACCAATGCCTGTCTCGTTGGGTGTCCCCCAGGGCTCTATTCTCTCTCCCTCTCTTTTCAACCTCTTTATGGAACCCCTCACCCTTATTCTTAAGCATGCAGGAATCAAGTATCACCTCTACGCCGATGACACACAACTTTATCATAAGATTCAATCTCGCTCTGACATGCTACACCTCAATGACGCCGTGACTAAGATTCAATCCTGGTTCCACTACAACCACCTCAAACTCAACCCCAAAACAAGTGAAATCATTCTTTTCTCCCCGAAAAACAGCTTGCTCCCTATCCAATCCTGGATCTTGGACCTTACAGCTCTCAACTGCTCTCTCACCTTATCCAATTCAGTTAAATCCCTCAGAATTAACATTGACCAGAACCTTTCTCTTATCTCCCACATAAAAAATTGGCCAAAAGTGCTCTCTTCACCCTCCATCACCTCAAGAAACTAAGACCCTTCATTCCTGCTGAATAGTTTAGATCAGCTGTCCAATCTCTGTTCCTGTTTAAAATCGACTATGGCAACGATATTCTATCTGGAACACCTAAAGTCCACTTAGCCCCAATCAAATCTGTTCTTAACCTAGCTGCTAGGCTATGCTTGCCGCTATCACTGATTTGCTGCCCCCGTAGGCAATATGGCCCGGGCAGTCGTGTCTCAAGGGTCTTATAATTTACTCACCTGGAATGTACGAGGGCTAGATTCCATCCAAATACATCACCGCATACATGCATTACTTCTCCGTTAAATGTGAAGGTGTAGTGTAGTTCCTATATTCCCAATAGGCTCTGCGCATTGGAATAATATATTCAGCAGTGTAGACGTAGGACTGAGGTCGACTAGGTCTCTACTGACTATATTAGACTTAAGGTTTGCCAGCTAGCTCAGAGGTCACTAGAAACTTTCTCGAATAAACGAGGAGGAGTTTAAGGGATTAGCTTCTGACAACCATATAACATGACAACTTTGCTCCCTCAGAATAAGAGTGTATCTCTAGAGTCGTGTGAAAACAATAGACAGCTATTTCACTCAGTCAATCGTGCGTACTTAGTTTCACCAGAGTGCAGAGAAAAGAGAGACGGGCGTTTTCAATAAAAGGTGTAATTTATTGAGCAGTCTTCTTTCTCATGCAAGAGAAATGAATTGCCATAATTGCAATACTTAATGTAAAGTAAAGTGCGTACAGTAAAAGGAGTATTATGAAATAATACTGTAAAAGCAAAAGCATTGATATGGTTTCTTAACCATAAGATACTTTAAAATGGATAAAATATATACATATATATATACATTGACTAACGTACTCAACTGGTGCTTCTAAATACGCCTACCTGACCTAAGCCTAATACGTGGGAAGGAGTAAGTAAGTAGCAGTTTAAGTTAAGTTGGTTTTGCCAAGAATCTGACTTAGGAATTCTCTTTACGGGTTTAGTCAGCTCCGTACCTGGGCAATAGAATGCAGGAGGTCTGGTATCTCTCTTTCAGGACTCGATATCCCAGCAGCCCGCGAAGGCGGCTGAGAACACCGGAGCTGGATTTCTCGGCAGGAGAAAAGACAGCATCTCTCTCAGTGCGTCAAAAGGGAGGGGCAGCGTCCGTGGGCTCTCGCATCAGCTGGGCTCTCGGGCAAGTAGATAGCTGCTCGGCTCCAAAACCACCACCGTGTGTTTGCTTAAGGCAACGTTGGTATATTTATACCTGAAAGGTGCCGGGTTTGACGTAAGGTTGGACATAAGACGTCAATAAAGATGTCACAAAGAACTGGCCGTTCTTACAGTGCTCACAGGAGTTCTATGACAAATCAAAACAAAAGCCATGGGGATTTCCCAGGTTGCTGGAGGTTTGGTTTGTTCAGAGAACTCGTTGTACTCTCTAGGGTCCGGGGAAGTAGCCTTGCTTAATGTGGACGGCATGGGCTACGGCTAATATGGATATGATTCCTATGCCTTTATGAGGATATTATTTATTATAACCACACAAGGGCATAAAATATGAATATCGAATTAGGATCCTAGATAGAAATACAATACCCACTCCACGATCTAATGTCCATCATTACTAAAACTAAGCAATAGTAAATATTTAAAGGTGCATGTGTATTCCAACCCACCCCAAAATAAATTTTTTGCATTCGAAATCGTGTATGCGAAATACACGAAAATGATTATTGGTACTGTACGCTTTTCAAGCAGTGTAATCATTCAGTTAAACATGCTTATATATATTAGCTGAACGATTTGCGAAAATTACACATGAAATGGCTCTTAATATAGAAAAGAAGGTCGAGACCATTCCATCACATATGAATACAGTTGCTGTAAATGTGCTAGAGGCTAAGGTAATATATTGTCCCTAGAGTTCCTAAAAATAGAAGCTCTGTTCTTTAAGAATAGTTCTACTTAAAGCAGAGTACATGTGCCAGAAAAAGGTAAATATTTTTGAAGTTGAAAAAAATATTTTGCTTTCAGGGAGAAAATAGTTCCAAATGTTTTCAGTAGCTTTTGTTTATCAAAGCTGAAGGCCGAAGAGTGCTAGTTGCTTAAAAAGTTATTCTTTCTGTTCAGGGGAGAACATCATTCCAGACAGACTCGCAAAAAATTGGTCTACGACATCAGGTGAAAGTTCGACCAAGTTTGAAAATGCTGCAACAGTGCAGTCGTGAGAATGATTGCTATCATTGATGTCAGGATCAGCAATGCTCACAGAAGGTCGTACCTGGGTGATGCTGCTCTCATCCCGTACTTCACTGCCACCTAATCGTAGTGGTGAAGTCTCAACGAATGCCGTCATCAGAATGGGTAGCCGCTGGGGACAACACGATGCATGAGCCTTTACAGGACTTAGCAAAGTATCTGTATCCAATGGTACTGCTGATGGTAATGTAAGACAGACGTCCAACACGCATTCTTCTCCACATAGCATACATCGAAGCACAGGTAGGATGCAATTTTGCCAGATTGGTCTGAATGAAAGAAACCAGGTCATATTCAGATCTCTTAGCCAGGCTAATCCAAGGACTTTAGTTATGCGGTCCCGATAGCGTATAGCTAGGATCGTTTCTTCCATCGTTGCTTGAGTCTTGTCTGCGACTTGGCTTGCCATATTGAAGCAGAAGGATCAAAAATAAAATTCCTGCTACGAGTCCCAAAAGTAGTGGTAGGCCGCCAAAGACAGAATGGACAAAATTGGGAAAAATGCCCAGAACTGTTTTGAAGGGTGTTAACAGTCCCGAAAAAATTGTCTTAAATATATGTGGGATACCACTGGTTTTAGACATATTTAGGATTTGGCTTAGCATTTCTACGAAATGCACGGGGCAATTTGTTGATAAAAGGGTATGTATCTCTGCCGTTGTCCTTGCAACCAGAAGATCATACGTTTCTTTTGATGACGTTAAAGGCACCGTTGTCTGTAAAAGAACAGACTTCATTCTGCTTAAAGTATCAATTCGAATAGAAGAGATATTCAAAGAAGGCCAAATCGTCGCCTCCGTATCTGGAGTGCTGTTTGGATACAATACTTGCATACAGCAAGTGACCATGGAACTAACGCTTACGAGATAAGCTTTCCCTGGCACCATGCCACAACAGCTGTGGTCCACTATTAGAATATAGCTCCTATTAGAAAGCCGTCTAAAGAATGGCTCTATTTGTGTTGCAGGTGTGCCGTGCTGGTGACATGAAAGGTTATTTGAAGTCCCCTCACAGGCCCCATGCAAATTAATACCTTGGCACAGAAGTATACCGCTTAGTGATTGTTTACAATTGTTACCACTAAAAAATACATTCTGTTTCTTTTCACTATAACATGTGTGTGTGTAAGGCAATTTCCATGATGACTTAATGTACCCTTTACCCAACCTTTCATACTGGCCCGCTGGTATATACTCTTGGCAGTATTTAAATTGGAAAGTTGTTATCGGAATTGTAATTATTCCGTGTATTATCCATTCAATGACAGGTCTTTTTGACATTGTCAATGGTAATCTCTCAAGTTTGTCAATGCTCAGAATCGTATAGTCTGCTCCTTTTTGTGCCAAACTGATTTGTTTATCAGTAAGGTTAAAGATAGAGAATAATGACGTTCTGTTTATCAAACGCCATGGCACGTAGCCTGAACGCAGATTTTGCAACGTCCAGCTGAGCTGTACAATAGAAAGTAATTGGGACTGACCGTGTTGTAACATTAGTAAGTCCTGATCTATTATATCGATAGCAGATGATACAATACTGTCCAGTGAATATATTCTGGAGGACAGAGTCATTAACCCATTGTCCACAACAGAAAGTGATTTTTCCAAATGAATACGATCAATTTCTCGTATTTTTTCTGCTGTCTCAATTTGAGTTACTTTCCAAGCTTCGTTGTATGCAGCGTATATACCGGCCGCTATGAAACGTTTTTGACGCTGTTTGCGTAGTCCCATTATGAAATCACGTAAGTCAGTACCGTCTTTAAGTAAAGTCAAGTGTTGCTTAATTTCAGCCAGTGTGGATTTCTGTAGCCACTCAAGGCATAGTTTCCCTGCACTGTATGTTGTAACTATCCCTGGATGTTGTCTCTGTGAGTATCTAGGGTCTGGTCTGGTCATTTTGAACCCCTGCATTTTGTTCAGGAATCTATCTTGACAGTTATTTGTGTCTGTTGGCCAGATCAACCACTTTTTCCAATCAGGATGTGTTCTGTTTTGGTGTAAAATATGGGATATGTCTATCTCAACATCTGTAGTGGTATTACTATCAGGTATTGGCTTTGGGATAGACGGTTTGTTTAAGTCTTTAATCTTAGCTAGGCCAAGACAAGTAGTCTGTTGAATGGTGTCATTCAAGAATATTATTTGTTCTGGGATCATGCAGGCTCTAAATAATGCTTCTAAACCTTGGACCTGCCAATTTTTTGTACCCCAGATGGTTTTCGTTTCAATGTTGTGTTTCCAGAATTCAAAACCAAATGTAATCATTTTTTCATAAAATGTTTTAGAATAAATCAATTTAGTATTTGTCAGCATTGTTTTTATTCCTGTCTTATTTAACAGTTTAAAATAAAACGTTTCTGCATCACTTGTGTTAAACCCTGAGAAGTATGGGAATTTCTCATAAAATGTTTTCGAACTGCTTTTAGGTGGAGTTGCACAATGTTCCCATTGATTATACTTAAAAACATTTCTAGGTTGAGCAGATTTATGTAAATAGTGATGTGCAAAGTGATTGTAACAGTACATTTGTTCATAATTCGACGAACCCTTTATGTAATCATGTTCTGTAAATTTTGCTGACATTACTAAATCTGACATCATATTATTTATGCTTTCAAAGTCCCAATCATCAGAGAATGTACTTACGAAGTCACTTAATGAAACCTTGAACTGATGTGGATATTTCAAGAGTTCAACCGGGCCATAGATTTCATAATCCGTTTTGTCCCATGCTATCCCTCCAGGAATTTGATTGGCTGTGACATTCACTGATGATAGTTCTCTTTTGTCGATGTGAGAAGCCTTGTGAGGTTTTAAGACCAAGTTGATGTTCTGGCTTGCTGTGTCCATTGTATTGTAATACATTTTCCTAAAATTAGAAATAAGATTAGACAAAGAAGGAGTATTAGTATGCCTAATACAATCCAAAATTCAATCAATGGTGCATTCAGATATGATTCTTTTAGTTGGTCAAAGAGTTCAATTGCTTTGTTTTTGAAAGTTTTTGTTGTTGGTGTTTCTTCAGGTTCGCCTGGATCTTCAGAAAAGTTATCGAAATTGATGAAGTAGCCAGATGCAGTTCTGTCAATTGTTGGAATTGCTTCCGAATTTTCCTTTGCTTTTTCATTTTTTCTTTCATTAGCATAGTCCGAGGCTACATCGTTGTAGACAGGTGTTTCTTGACGAACTGTTGCAATTCGGGTTTCAAGAGGCACAAGTTCCATGGCATTGTTGCATAGTCCTTTTTTATTCACTGCAGGTTTATCAAATGTGATTAGTCTCTCAGTTTGAACCTCTTGGATTGTAGCAAATTTTGGTATTCTGCTATTTCTTGGGAGTCCACTGGGCCTACTACTTATTATTGGCCACATGATTGTGGTTTTACCAGGTCGATGGATACAACTTGGTTCTCCTTTTTACCAGCAAGGTGCGGTAGTACAACTGATCTTGTTCCGCTGACAGCTAAGACAGGTACTGCTTTTCTGTAAGAAGGCCCAAATTCCTTCTTCACCGCGATCTTCTCTCTGACCAGATCCCCAATCTTCGGAATCCAGACAGGCCTTGCTGGGACAGGTGGTTTATCTTCAGTGGCTGTTGGCTGCTGTTTTAACTTTATGTTGCTCAGGGCTTTTCTTGTTTCATTTAAGTCCTGTAAAACAGCCAAACGATCTTAGATATCAAAGCATTTTTTTTTTTACCACTGAAGTCTGACTATCTAAGTCCTGAATATGCATTCTAGTACCGAACAATAGTTTGTACGGACTGAAACCTTTTAGAGAATTTCTTGGCAGATTATTAAGACTATGTTGGACACTTGTTAAATGTTGGACCCACCCATCACCCGAACCTAATACCCTTGCCGTTATAGATTGCTTTATGTCCCGGTTTTTTCTTTCCACAATCCCATTTCCCTCAGGATGGAAGGAACAAGAGTACCGCAATGCAATGCCCATGCTGGTCACGGCCTCCTTATAAGCTCGAGAGCTAAAAGCAGGACCCTGGTCAGAATGTAGCAGGCCAATTGCGTATGTGCCGATAAAGACTCGCAAATCTTTTATAACAGTTCTGGCGTCAGCCGAGCGCTGGGGCCTGTATTTTTAAGTGAATCTAGTCCTAAAAAGAAATTAATGGGACGCTTATGCTAACTACAAGAAGGGCCATGGCAATACTCCGGTCGGTTCGCTACTGCGATCTCTGTTGCAGTTTGGACAGCTCTTTGCAAATTTTTAATGTTGCAGGCTCATCCCCGGCCACCAGTATTCTGATTGTAATTCTTTCAGAGATTCCTTGATCTCTTGGTGCCTTAGACCCAATCCCATGTGTGCGTCCGCTATTAAGAAGATTCTCCTGTTCGTGTTTGGAATTACTCTATCCCCCACTCCAGGGATTCGAGCAAAAGGAACGGAGTTTGCATCAATTATGTATGTATAATTGAGTGGATAGTTCACAGGTAGTGCTGCACAATCGTCTTTTGAAGACGTTTTTACTGCCAGCATGGTTTCCCCGTCTATGTATTTTTCTGAACGCTTTTTTGTGGCTACGGAAGCCGGTTGAGCTGCTTCCGCTGTGGCTTTATTAGCCAATGAATTCCCTGCAAAGTGAACGCCATCACGTTGATGACTCAGTGTATGTATCACATGAGTCTTTCGTAGTTCTTTCTGCAAAAGAACTACCTGTTCCCAAAGCTTCTTATGCTTTATTGTGGCACCTGTGTCTTCTTTGTAATCGTTTTGAACCCAGTTCTGCAAGTCATTATTGTAAGATTTGACGCAGAAATGTGAATCGCACACTATTAGTGTCGTGAATTCACGATTGGCATTTTCAAGCGCCATCTTTAAAGATCTGATTTCAGCTCGCTGAGCCGAACAGTTTCTCAGTGATTCCGTTTTTGTTATTTTTGGTCTGAATTTACCACAGCGCTAGCGACCTTTAACAATCGCGCACGCTGCATTGTAGGATTTATTATCCACATCATAATGTTGTGCAAATCTGTCCATATAGATTACACAAGAGTACTGTTGGAGAGGCAGAATTTCGATTGGCAGAGGATATTCTTCTTCATATTTTAGATCTTTCATTTTTTTCATGTTCGGGTCAAAATAGTATTTCACGTCTTCTGCAGCAAGAGAATTTTCCCACGGTATCCATTTTGGAACTAATGCCACCGTTTTTAGATTAACTGGGCTTAATAACGCCTCAATGGCTGATTCTGCTGTATAAACAGTTATTCTTTTGCCTTGGGCTTGGGCTCTTTCTTTTGCTACAGCAGTTTGAACTGCATTTACAATATTTTTTGTAAGACTGAATGTTTTTTCAGCTTGTGTGTACAAATGTGATTTGTAAGCTATTGATACCGTTTCTCCCTCATTAGAGGTCAGGTACGTGAATCCGCATCTTCCTGGGATGACTCGGATTACAAGGTTGCGTGTGTTGTCGCGAGTTTTTTAATTTTGTTTTAGCTAACATGTCTGTTTGCAATGATCTCAAAATTTCTGTGTGTTTCTGAGTCCAATTGATTGGTTTAAAATCAGGTTTTATTAATTCATAGAGAGGTTTAACCCTCTCTGCATAATTTAGAATGTAAGTTCTTCCGAAATTCAGGAAACCTAGTATTGATTGTAAGTTCTTCAGCGTTTTTGGTGCTTGGAGTACAGCGCACTTCTCTAAGAAGGTGTCTGCTAGGCTTTTGCCTTCACTTGATAATTCATATCCTAAAAACAGGACAGTTAGGTGGGCAATTCGTGACTTTTTAAAGTTGAATTTGTAACCCTCTGCTGCGAACCCAAGTATTATGGTGTTCACTCTTTTCAAGTGAGTATCCAGGTCATCATCTGTGAGATAGATGTCATTGACATAAGATAATGCCTCACCATAATATATTTGTAGTAACTCTGTTACCCTTGCTGAGAATAATCCTGGGCTATTCTTGAATCCCTGTGGGAGTCGACAGAAATTTTTCTGTGACCCCATTATTGAGAAGAGTGAAGAAGACAGGAGTATAACCCATAAACCAAAATGGGACTGGGTATGTAGAATATAGCAAGAAACAATGTCCCACTAGGTATCAATAACAGAGACAATTCAGATTTTTGCATACAGTACGTATTGCAAGAAAGGAACACCAGGGAGTCTCAATACATTTTGTGAGAAGGTTGTTAATCACCAGTTACATTAAACACGGGAAGCACAGTTAAAGGCAGCACTGTACATGAAAAGCAATCATGAAGCAACCCAAATAACACTTGGTGAAAATGTGATGACGCAGTGATAGTGACGACGCAAGTGAAAGTGAAAGACAGCGTGGTCGGCGCAAAGTGATAAAAACAATCAATTAAAGGCTTTCACATTGAATATATACAAATAGACAAGTTCAATTTGGCATGGTGATAAGCCTATTGGTAGTGCGCCGTGAAATCGCGCTGTTGTTGTCGACGGCGTTTCGATCCTCTATTATTCGGGATCCTCTTCAGGACAGGGTTGGCGTTGAATTAGGGTGCTGGGGTCAGTCCTCCACAAGGTAGCTACTCTGCGCGGGACGTTACAGCCAAGATTTAATCGGCAGCCCCCGCCAGACTTATCCAGGCACCCGACTTAAACGGAGAATCATTAATCCCCCAGCGTGATCTTTTGACTCGCAACCTGTGACATTCAGCTTCCAGCTTCCAGCGATTCAGGCGCCCTACAGTTACCTGAAACAATACTTATTAAATGTTTATGAGGCTCCGGACCCACTACCTTGTGGAGGACTGACCCCTGGATCCAGTTAGTGCTCCTAATTTCCAGCACCCTAATTCAACGCCAACCCTGTCCTGAAGAGGATCCCGAATAATAGAGGATCGAAACGCCGTCGACAACAACAGCGCGATTTCACGGCGCACAACCAATAGGCTTATCACCATGCCAAATTGAACTTGTCTATTTGTATATATTCAATGTGAAAGCCTTTAATTGATTGTTTTTATCACTTTGCGCCGACCACGCTGTCTTTCACTTTCACTTGCGTCGTCACTATCACTGCGTCATCACATTTTCACCAAGTGTTATTTGGGTTGCTTCATGATTGCTTTTCATGTACAGTGCTGCCTTTAACTGTGCTTCCCATGTTTAATGTAACTGGTGATTAACAACCTTCTCACAAAATGTATTGAGACTCCCTGGTGTTCCTTTCTTGCAATACGTACTGTATGCAAAAATCTGAATTGTCTCTGTTATTGATACCCATTATTGAGAAAGCGGTTAAATACCTGCTTTCAGGTGCAATGTTTTGACAAAAGAATCCATTAGAGATGTCTAATGTTGTTTTGTATTTTTTGCGCACAATGATATTCATTAGTGCTGCACTGTGTGAGTTTTGTACTGCAAATGTCTTGCAACATGAGTTAAGGTGTCTGTAGTCCAAGACTAGACGATATGAATCGTCTGGCTTGGAGACAGGAAACAAAGGATTGTTCATTTGAGAGGTGCATGTTTCGATCACCCCTTGGTATTCAAGTTGATCTAAGATCTCCCTGACTTGTTCTTTAGCTTCTTGCTTAATTGGGTACTGCCTTTGTGCAGTGGGTTGACATTTTAACTGGATTTTGTGAGGAGGGGAGTCCTCACCCATCCTACATGATTTTTATATAATGCAGGAGCTTGGGCTACTGGCCATTTTCTTGCATATGTGTATTTTCTATGAATTGGAATATGATTTGAGAAGGCAGGCATAATCATTTTTTCGCCATGAGGGCACTCCCTGACAAACTCTGGTGGCCAGTCTTTCTCAGCTAATAGGATGTCATAGCCTTTTGAAAGGTTATCCCAAAACAGACCCCTTACTTTCCTAGTCTTATCTCCCTCTATACGCAATGTTATTTCGTATATTTTATGAGGTTTGCTAACTCTGGTATCTGCAGTTTCCACCTGAATGTATTAATTTGTGTCCACTGTCTCCAGATGATTCATCAGGATCTTGCGAGCTATTGTCACTTCTGCTGCGCTGTCTAGCATTGTCTGGGCCCACTCTCCGTTTTTCAGCTGTGTCCTCAGTATCCTTGGCATGTTTGATTATTTTAATACTGGCTACCTTCTTTCTTGGAAATTGTAATTTTTTATTTTGAGCAGGTTCCTTGTCTTTGGACTTGACGTGCTCTTCCCTGTGTTCTGACCGTCCTCTTCTTTCCGATTTCTGCGCGGAAGTCTGAAAAGATTGAGAGGGACGTGTATCAATATCTTGATATCTATCAGGCTTTTTCAAATTATCCCTATTTCTAAGGTTGTATCTTTTCTCAGAGGGCTCCCTCTGGGGAGACTTATGTCCTTGGTCCGGAGATCTTTCTCTCCGCCGAGGAGACCTTCCACTGGACTGGAATCTTTTTTCTTTGGGAGTGGATTGTTTATTTCTATCCCAGCTCTTTTTTGGAGTGTTTAGATTATTTTTAATAAATATCTTTTCAGGATTTTCAGTTAATTGGGGTTTTACCGGTTTCCCACCCAAACTATCTCTACCTAGTTCTTCATAGGATTTTTCTATGATTCTGGCAAGTTCAATTGGTTGGTCTGCTATATCTGTTTCTTTCAATTTCTGGCGGATCGCCACAGATGCTGCTTCTCCTTTTATGTTGGCTAATAATATAGCCGAGACCTGCTTGAAGTCTTTCAGTAATTTCATACCCAGAGTTAAAGCAGGTTCTGGACCGTATTCATTTTGAATCTGTCTTAGTACATCTGGTATTACCGCCATAGACGGAACACCATGTGTTTTTGTGTAAATGGAAGCAAAGACTGTGCCCCAAGTGTCACAATCCTCCACATGCGGTGCGATCCCCATTGGAAGGCAGATAGTCAGAATTCTGTGTTTCTCACTAGGGGTAGTATCCGGAAATACTGCCTCTATTTGAGTTATCTTTTGTGCTAGCCAGAATGGAATTTGTTCCCGTTTTGCGGGTGTTTTACCAAGACATGATTGTATGTTCTGTGGTGTAATTTTGTTTGTGTTTCCTTGATGAGGGGTCAGCTGTGGAATGTTAATAGCTGGTTGGACTGTTGAAGTCCGCATTACATATTGGACTAATTGTCTATGTATTTTAATTAGTACTTTAAGCTGGGCTAAAAGTTCCCAGTCTGACATTTTTTCGATGTCTGGATGTGGTGTGTAGCTGGCGAGAACCGGCCACGTTGCTCCTGGTCTACCTAGTGGACCGAGCCTGGTGATGTGATTATTATGTTTTAGGGCGCCTTTAAACCAGACCAGGTGCTCTTGGTATTTTAATGGGATTTCAACCTCCTCGAAAGGAGTGTATTCATCTGGAGGTTCCTCTATTTTGTAATAGTGGAATTCGTGTGTTACAGCCTTTGCTGCTGGAAAGTTACAGCGTTTGCTGCTGGAAAGTTTATCCATGAATAGAATACCTCTGTCTGCCGATATTCATGGGCCTCTACCACGAATATGACTGTACCACCTCGTGATGTCAGTCCGTTTTCTATAAGTTTAAGAGTTATAGTTTTTCTTATGTTGACCGGAATGAGTATAGCATTCGGGTCATTCTGTAGGAGACTCGTGTCCTCCTTTAGGAGTCGAGCTGCTATTCTAGCTGCCTCCCTCTCGTCTTCACTTTCCCCCATTTTACTGGCAGAAAAGTTTTTGTTGCAGATCAAGTTTCAAGGAAACAAAGATTAGGTACACAATATTTTGGAACACTGTATCCTTCAACGTTGACTAAACCAAAAACTATTCATAGGAATCTCTTCCTACTAAGTTCCGTCGGATTTTAACCTCTTACCCACTCCAGACGTCTTTTGGAGTATTTACGGGAAAAAGGGTCTGTGTGAAAAAGCACGACTGAGTTACTCTAACGTCTTGTGTTAGATTTATCGCCTTACCAAATGTTGGGCGCCATGTAGTGTAGTTCCTATATTCCCAATAGGCTCTGCGCATTGGAATAATATATTCAGCAGTGTAGACGTAGGACTGAGGTCGACTAGGTCTCTACTGACTATATTAGACTTAAGGTTTGCCAGCTAGCTCAGAGGTCACTAGAAACTTTCTCGAATAAACGAGGAGGAGTTTAACCTCCCTGGATAGACAAGAAGGGATTAGCTTCTGACAACCATATAACATGACAACTTTGCTCCCTCAGAAAAAGAGTGTATCTCTAGAGCCGTGTGAAAACAATAGACAGCTATTTCACTCAGTCAATCGTGCGTACTTAGTTTCACCAGAGTGCAGAGAAAAGAGAGACGGGCGTTTTCAATAAAAGGTGTAATTTATTGAGCAGTCTTCTTTCTCATGCAAGAGAAATGAATTGCCATAATTGCAATACTTAATGTAAAGTAAAGTGTGTACAGTAAAAGGAGTATTATGAAATAATACTGTAAAAGCATTGATATGGTTTCTTAGCCATAAGATACTTTAAAATGGATAAAATATATACATACATATATACATTGACTAACGTACTCAACTGGTGCTTCTAAATACGCCTACCCCGGTGTACCTGACTGTTAGACCTGACATCATTGGCTTGAGTCTCTCCTCCATTTTTTTCTGTTTGCCTCCTCTGTTTACGATGTTTTTGCTGGTATATCGCTTTGGGCACTGTGCCACTGCTGATCAGTGCCACAGTGCAAGTGCTCCCTATGTAAAAATTGCTGTACTGATTGAATTCCATGTTTGGCTTATTTGGTTTACTGTCAGTCCCTAGTCTAGTGCACCAGGAGTGCCAGGGCTTGTAAATACAAATGCTGCTTGTGGGCTTGCAGCACATGTTGTGCCACCCACAAGAGCGGCCTAGTAAAAGTATGTCTGAAGGTCTGCCATTGCTAGACCTACGTGCAGTCTAGTGCTGTTACGTTACGTTAAAAATTATTTGTAACGCGCACTATCACCATCGGTTTCTTGGCGCTCATTGACAAGTAACGTGAACCAGAGTGGGAAGGTTATTCATATGAGGATTGAAAGAGCAGAGTTTTCAACAGTCTGCGGAAACAGTCATACTTTGGGCAGAGACGGAGGGAAGGTGGCAGCGAGTTCCAGGTGGAAGGGGCCAGGACAGAAAAGCTCAGGCCACCGTGCTTTTTTCTTTTAAATTTGGGGACATCGAGGAGATTTAGTGATGCTGAGCGAAGAGCTCTAGAAGGGATGTGACGGGATAAGGCCGAAGAGATGAACGCGGGGGCTGTATCCGAAAGGGCCTTGAAGGTAGTACATGCCAGTTTGAAGGTGCAGCGTTTGGAAACAGGGAGCCAATGCAGACTGCGGAGGAGGGGAGTGACGTGCTGATGTTTGGGCTGGCGGAAAATCAGGCGAGCGGCCTGATTCTGCACCAGCTGAAGTCGGTGAAGGTGACATGCAGGAATTCCTGCATACAAAATGTTGGCATAGTCGAGCCTGGAGGTGACGAGCGTGATGACAACTTGGGTCAGGGCTTCTTTGGTAAGAAACCTGCTGATCTTGCGGATTCGCCTGAGGTGGAAGAAGCAGGCAGAGGTGACCGCGTTGATTTGCGGTCTCATTGATAGATCTTCCGAAATGATCACCCCCAGGCTTTTGACTGAGCTCACGGGAGTGGGTGCTGTCCCCAAAGATGTTGGCCAGAAGGTGGAATTCCATGGGTGTTTGGGGCCTTCTACCAGGACGAGCTCAGTTTTGGTAGGGTTCAGCTTTAAGTGGCTGTGGTACATCCACTCCGCAATGGTCAGCATGGTTGACTGGAAGTTCATACGGGAGGAAGGAAGGGAGTCTATGGGAAAAATTAACTGGAGGTCGTCCGCGTAGTTGAAAATTGTGACCGGGGAGTTGCGGAGGGAGGCTAAAAGAGGTTGGAGGTACAAATTAAAAAGGAGAGGGGATAGTGCAGATCCCTGAGGGACACCGCAGGGAAGGGAAGTGTAAGGTGCGGAAAAGGTGGAGAGGTGAACGGACTGAGAACGCTGGTGAAGGAAAGATCTGAGCCAGTCAAGGGCCACTCCCTGAATGCCGGCGTTATGGACATGGTCGATCAAGATGGTGTGATCGACCGTGTCGAATGCCGCCGAAAGATCTAGTAGGACAAGGGCTTGAGAGATGTTTTTGTCAGCGCCTTTCCTGAGGGTGTCCATGACTGCTACTATGACCGCCTCGGTGGAGTGGAGGGGTCTGAATCCCGCTTGTTGAGGGTCTAAGAAGGAGGATTTCTCTATGAAAGAGCTCAGGCAGCGGGTAACGTAGGTCTCCAGAATCTTTCCTAGGTAGGGGAGAAGGGAGATGGGTCTGTAATTACTGAGAATTGTTGGATCTGCATTGGGCTTCTTTAAGATAGGTAAGACTGCAGCTTGCTTGAAAGAGGATGGGACCTCCCCGGTAGCGAGGGAGTTGTTAAGTAAAGCTAGAGGGGGGCCTGGGCATGCAAGAAAGGCTTCTTTCAGAATCTGCGGGGGACAGCGGTCATTGGGGGATCCCGATCTGACTTTATGAAGGAGAGAGGCAAACTCTTGTTGAGATATAGGTGGAAACTCTGTCAAGGTACTGGTATTAGTAGGGGGAAGAGAAGGAGGAGTAGGAGATGCCGGGGTCGGAATATTATTTTTTATTGTCGTAATTTTCTCTATGAAGTAAGAGTTAAGTGAGTCACAGAGGGTTTGGGTCGGCTGAGGTTGGGGGGTGACTCTATCTGGCAGGGAGAGCTCATTTACGATTGAAAAAATATCTTTCGTTTTGTTGTTTGAGTCCAAGATTTTTTGTGAGAAATATGCCGTCTTGGCTGCCAGGATTGATTGTTTGTAAGATTTCAGGGTTTCAGTGTAAACGAGTTTAAGCTGTGGGTCGTAGTGACGACGCCAGCGGCGTTCAGTTTGCCGCAGGGTAAGTTTTTCCGCTTTGAGTTGGTCCGTAAACCAACGTTGTGCGTCGTGGGGGCGCTTAGCTTTAATTTTTTTGAGAGGGGCAGCTTTGTCACTAGCCTGACGCAGCCATTCATCAAGTTTGTCAACCTGATTCTCTAATGAGGTCAAGGACGTGGGTGCAGTAGCAACTAGTGAGTCATGAAACTCAGGCAGATTGGCCCTTTTCCAGTTGCGAGCCGTGATATTTTTAGTACGGGGGGGCGGACACAGAGTGTGCAGATGTAGGTGAAAGGAGATAAAATAGTGGTCAGACCAGGAGCAAGGGAAAACTGAAGGAGGTGAGATATCGAGGTTAGATGTCCAGACTTGGTCAAGAATATGACCTTTCAGATGGGTGGGGGTGTGAATATGTTGGGAGAGATTCATGCCTTTTAGAAGGTCAGTGAATTCCACCGACGATTGGCTTTCGTGGACATCGGATGGCCAATAATTGAAGTCTCCGATCACCATGAGATTAGCGTGGTTGATTGCTAGATGAACAATAGCATTGCTGAAGAGTTGGGGAAAGATAGGCATAGAATCGGGGGGTCTATATACGAGGACACAAACAAAAGCCGATTTAGGGGAGGTTAAATTTAGTGCCAGGTATTCAGTTTTAGGGATAGGGGTCACCGTGATCTCGGAAAAGATATGTTCAGAGCGGATGATAGCCGCCACTCCGCCACCAGTCTTCCCAGCGGGCCGGTTGGCGTGCATGATGTAATATCCCGTAGGGAGTGCAGCGAGAATGTCAGGGGCTGAATCTTCAGTGATCCAGGTTTCTGCTAGGAGAAGAATGTCGATGGAGCTCTGATGCAGAAGTTGGAAAATCTCAAGCTGATGGCGAATGAGGGAACGGGTATTAAGGTAGTAAATCAATAGAGAGGCGGAGTTCTGTGGTACGGAGGGGGAAGGGTTGTGAAGAGAAACAAGTGCCGAGAAGTCAGATGGAATAAAAATGCCACATGTCTGAGCCGCTCTAACAGTGCAGGTGGGAATGGGTCCGGAGGACTTAAGACTCAGGATGTCGGCGGAGGAGTAAGAGTAGAATTGGGCATTACGACAGGGCCCTGGGCCTGGTCGGCCGCGGACAGGCGCAGACGGGCTTGACTTGTGCGCGACTTCGGCGCGAAGTTGGCGCTCCCGCTGCGCTCGTCCGCTGCGCTTCCTCCATACCGCCATTAAGTAGTGGTGGTGAGGGAGCGCTAGACCGCTAACCTGCGGATTTTCGGTGCAGGGCGGAAGTGTAGTAGCTACCAGGAAGTACCGCTCCTCGAGCTGGCCCTCAGCAACAAACGGCACAGAGCCGGGGCGAAACAGGGCCACGAGGCAAATAAAGTGCAGGTAAGAGTAGCAGGAATATTTTCAAAGACGAAGTGTCAGTTTCAAATTAAAAAAGGATTGTGCTATTAAAATCAGCGACAGAAACAAAACACAGTGAACAAATTCCTATTTTCTAAATGCTATTCAGGCATGCTATTCAAGTCAGCAGCGAGAGGTTTAAATATATGGCAGTATCCACAACCACACAACACAACCGCAGCCTGGATCGCCGCGTATGTCAATGGGCTGGGAGCTGAAAGCGGGAGTTAAGTAGTTGAAAGGCTCGGCAGCGCTAGACCGCTAACCTGCGGATTTTCGGTGCAGGGTGCTGTCACGCTGACTGCGCAAGTACACCTACTTGCCAGTCCCTAAACCTTCCCTTAACTTCATGTTAGACACCCCTATGGTAGGCCCACGGGCAGGGTGCATTGTAAGTATAAGGTAGGACAAGCCTGACCAAGTTGGCTTGTCCTAATAGTGAATTACAGCCATATTCGTTTTTCACTATTGTGAGGTTACCTGCTCTCCATTAGTTAGAATGGGCTGCCGGGGTTATTAATACTATAATCCTAGCTAGCTCGGGGAGCATGGTGCAATGTCGAGTTTGGTATCCCTGAACTCGGGGTTTAATCACGCATCCGTTTGTGTGGATGGTTTTTGGACTCTGGGTTTGAAAATAGCACTTTTAGAAAGTGGCTATTTTCTTGTCTAACTATTTCTGGTTTCTGCTGGTTTTGTGTGTGTGTGACAGGAGCTAGGTGGCTCCAGAGGTCTGAGTGAGTCAGTGTGGGATGAGTGGGACATTTGCATTGAGAGTAGGGGGAGAGTAGTTCCTGATAGCCTGCCCTGCCTGATACAATGCTGGCTCCACCTCCTGCCAGGCGACTGATGGCTCTGTGCCTGCCATGGATGATCCTGGCCCCACCTCCTACCAGGAGGCCGATAGCTCTGCTCCTGCCAGTGACAATGCTGGCTCCACCTCCTGCTGGGCGTCTGAAGACCCAGCCCTGCTAGGTGAATAGGCCAGGTGCCTCTGCCTGGCTACACCCACAACAGACCCAGGATGTGGGGAAATTCCCCTGCATGGACAAAGGGATCAAAGCCAAAAAGGGGTATAAGAGAAGGACCCCTGAACCAAGAATTTAGATCACAAGGAAACCTGAACTAAGGACAAGAAGCCTGCTGATCCAAGGACTTGCCTACCCCTTCTGCCAGTGTGCTGTTTGTTGGGGGGAATCCTGCAGTGCTTCTTTATTTTTGCCAAGGAACCAGGAGAGAGGAACTGAGTGTGTACTCTCAAGCTTTGCTAAAGAAAATCTCCAAGGGCTGGAAGAGTGCCAGCCTCCTGTTGAAGTCACAGGGCTAAAGGACTTCATCTGCTAAAAAGTGCTTGTTGCTGGAACTTGAGAATCCAGCACCTCTGAAAGAAACCAGCAATCTCGACGCAGACGGACGTCGCCGAATCCAGCTCGACATCGTGAGTAACGGCTCCAGTGTCCCGCTCCTCGACGCCGGCCGCCGGGCCCGATCGACGCCAGCAGCAATGCCAGTGAGTAGTGAGTTCGGCTCCAGCTCCAAGTGACCTCGTGTCTGCACCGCTGCTAATCGCATCGACTTCGAGCCCTCTCGACGCCGTGAGCGCTGCTCACTCTTGTGACGCCATCATCGACATCGACGACGACGACGCCGTATCCTGCTTCACCTCGTGAGCGCTGCTCCTGCCTGACATCTGTCGACGCCGCTGTAAGTCGCCCAGACTCCGAGGCCGGATCGACGCCGGAGACGCGACGCCGGACATCTCGACGCCGCTGATCATCGTGTGCTTCGCTTTTCCAAGGTACTGTGTTGTGGGGGTCTGTGCGACTCCGGGCTCGATGTAGCGCTCCTCGCGGTCGACGCCGAACCCTTTGGATTAACTTTGCCTCAACGTCGTGTAACTCTCGTGTGGGTTACATTGTTGCCAAGAACTGTGTTTTAAAGAAGAAGAGTTGCTTTTGATACTAAAGACTTTGTGCTAAGAAGAACCTACACTTGAACTATTATTTTTCCTTCCAAGAGTATTTATTAAGATTGTGGTATATTTTTGTCGTTATTTGGTCTTGTGCTAAGCCTTATATAAAAATCCTTATTTTTATAATACTACTGCGTCGTGTCCATTTGTAGTGTATTCACTTTATTACTGTATGTGGTCATAAATGCTTAACGCACTGCCTCTGAGATAAGCCTGTCTGCTTTGCCAAGCTACCAAGGGGGTGAGCAGGGGTTATCTAAGTGTGTGATCCCCTTGCCCTGACTAGAGGAGGTGAGTCCCTATTTGTCAGAAGTGTATACCTGTGCCAACTAGAGACAGCCAAGTCTAGCATTGGTGGGTCAGCGGTGAGGATTTGAACTTTGCATTTATGACCCATGTGCAGTGATTAGTGTGCGCTACATAGTGAAAGCAGATAGCGCAGCCACAATCTAATTTGGAAGGATTTTATTTTTGTTCTCCGCTTTTCTGAAGCTTGATTTTGTGAACACTGCCAGTTTTGACCATGAGTGATGCCGGAGTCACTGCCCCTGTTGTTGTTTTTGTGGAGGAATTTGATAGGAAGAAGATAAAGAAATACAGGAAGAAGCAGCTGCAACACTTTTGCGAGCAGTTCAAAGTTCCTACCACAGGCCTCTAAATTAAAGAGGATTATCTGAAAGCATTGCAAGCCTGGTTAGAGTCCAGAGATCCCTCTGATGCGGTGGTGGTACCGCCAGGGGAAGGGGATGAGGAGGTGCCAGTGAATGGGCCTGTGTCCTCTCCCGGTAGCAGTGTTTCCTCCAAAGGTCTTTCCCCTGAAGAAAGAGAAGAAAGGGCGAAGGAGCGTGCATACAACATGGAAATGGCCAAACTAAAGATAAATGGGCAGTTGGAATTAGAAAATGCAAGAGGTAGGAGAGAAGCTGATTTGGAGATCAAAAGGTTGGAGTTTGAAAGAGAAAAGTTAGCTTTGGAGCGTGACACAAGGTTGAGGGAGCTAGAGCTCAAAGCTAAAGAGTTAGACTTGAAGCCCTCTGGTGGCAGCATCCCATCTGTGCCTGCGGAAAGTAAGTTTTACTTTCCCAAAGATGTGATCAAAGATTATCATAAGAATGAAGATATTGGTCAATGGTTTAAAGCATATGAGTTAGCATTGTTGGCCCACCGGGTCCCTGAGAAGGATTGGGGAGCGGGGTTGTGGGGTCGCTTTGTGAATGAGGGAAGAGATACCCTGTTAGACATGCCTGTTGAGGATAGGATGTCTTATGCTCATATGAAAGATGCTTTAATGTTGAGGTATGGCCTAACCCCAGAAAAGTACAGACAAGCCTTTAGAGAATGTAAGAAATTGCCTGGTACGACATGGGTTGAGTATGTGTCATTTTTTGCAGAGCCATGGATGGTTGGGTAAAGGGCAGCAAAGTGGAAAGTTATGAAGCTCTTTATGATTTGTTTGCTTGGGAGCATTTGTCTAATAACTGTTTTCCAGAGCTGCGCCAGCACCTTATTGATAGCAATGTATCTAACCCTAGAAAACTTGCTGAGGAGGCGGACCACTGGGTCAGTACCAGGGTCCACAAGGGTCCAGTGGGAAACTCAGCCAAAGGTGGGCAGGGTCCCCAGCAGAAGAGTGGGGGGGACGAGGGTAAACAGAAGGAGTCCCAGACAGGGCCCCAAAGTAATCCCCAAGGGAACCAAGGGAAAGGTTCCCAGCCTCCCCCTGTGAAGAAGCCAGGGGCCCGACAGGTAAACCTGTTCATAGGGGCCCAATGACCTGCTATGTTTGTAAGCAGGTGGGGCATCGCTATTATGATCCCCAGTGTCCTATGAAGGACTCTGGTGCACCACCACGTGCACCCCCGTCAGTTGGCGAGTGTAGCCCTGGGAGGGGAGGAGATGGTTGCCCCTGGTGGGAGGGGTCCCGCAGAAATGTCCCTGGTCACGCTAGGAGACATGGAAATGGTCCCTCCACCCCCTCTGCCTAGTAACATTAATAAATATAGGCAGTGGGTGACCATAAATGGCCATAGAGTGGAAGCTCTCAGAGACACCGGAGCAAGTGTGACAGCTGTCAAGTGTCACTTGGTGTCCAGAGAGCAGGTGGTTCCTCACGCATTCTACGCCGTGATAGCTGCTGACAACTCCCAGAAAGAGTGTGAGGTAGCTCAAGTTTCCTTTGAATGGGGGGAGTTTCAGGTACTCTTCAGGTTGCTGTGAGGCCCGCCATGCCTGTTGATTGTCTCCTGGGCAATGATTTGGAAGACTCCCCTTGGGCTAAGGTGGAGAGGGAGACACATTTGAAAATGTTGGGTGTACCAGAGTGGGTGTGTGCAACCACTCGATCCATGACAACAAGTAAGGGTGTTGATGGGGTCCCGGAGCCTGAAAGTATGGCTCAGGACCCAGCTGTAAAGAGAAGAGGCAGGAGGCGCGGGAAACCAGCCCCCATAGTTCCCGTGTTCCAGGAGGAGGTAGACCCTGAGGGGGATGCCCTGGAGCCCACAGGGGAACAAGTTGCTGAACTGGGAGACCTGCCCGAGCTGACCCATTGGCAGCAGGATGGTGGTCCCTCCAGGGAAGAATTTTGTGCAGAACAGAAAGTGTGCCCTTCTCTTGTGGGTATGAGGCAGCAGGCCTCAGCCCAAACCTCAGGTGATCAGTCAGGGTCACATTTTGTTTACTGGGAGAACGACCTCCTGTATAGCGAGCCTAAGGCTGCTGAGCCTGGGTCAGCCCGTGTGCTGGTGGTACCCCAGCGCTTTAGAGCCTTCCTACTGGGTTTGGCTCATGACATTCCGTTAGCTGGACATCTGGGGCAGGACAAGACCTATGACAGGCTTGTCACCCATTTTTATTGGCCTCAGATGAGAAGGGATGTAGACATCCATTGTAAAACCTGTCACACTTGCCAGGCAAGTGGGAAAAGCGGAAGGAAGCAGAAGGCTCCCCTCCAACCTTTTCCAGTGGTCAGTACCCCCTTTGACCGGGTGGGGATTGACATTGTTGGACCCCTGGACCCCAAGACAGCCCTGGGCAACAGGTTCATCCTGGTCTTGGTGGACCATGCCACACGGTACCCGGAAGCCATCCCTCTCAGAACAGTGACGTCCCCCGTGGTGGGACGGGCACTGATGGGTGTTTTCTCCCGCATGGGGTTCCCAAGAGAGGTGGTGTCAGACCGGGGCACCAACTTCATTTCCAATTACATGAAGTCTCTGTGGAAGGAGTGTGGGGTAACCTACAAGTTCACCACTCCTTACCACCCTCAAGGTAATGGGCTGGTTGAGAGATTCAACCGGACCCTGAAAGGCATGATCATGGGTCTTGAAGAACCAATGAGGCGTAAATGGGATGTCCTCTTACCATGCCTGCTGTTTGCTTATCGAGAGGTGCCGCAGAAGTCTCTAGGGTTCAGCCCCTTTGAGCTTTTGTATGGTCACCCGGTAGGAGGACCTTTGAGTCTGGTCAAAGAAGGCTGGGAGAAATCTCCCAGGAAACCTCCCCAGGATGTATACAGTTACATGCTGGCCTTTAGGAACCAGACTCGGCGCTTCAGAGATCTTGCTCAGGCAAATCTGGAGGCCAGCCAGGAAGAGATGAAGCGGTGGTACGACCGGAAAGCCACTCTGGTCGAACTTCAGCCTGGTCAAGAAGTTTGGGTCATGTCCCCTGTGGAACCTTGTGTGCTCAAGGACAGGTGGACTGGACCGTTTACGGTTGTGGAGAAGAAGAGCGATGTCACCTACTTGGTGGACTTGAAATCTCCCAGGAAACCCTTGAGGGTCCTGCATGTCAACCGTTTGAAGCCCCACTTAGAAAGGTCCGAAGTGGGCATGCTCCTAGCTACAGATGCTGGAATGGAGGAGGAGAGTGAACCTCTTCCTGACCTCCTGTATGCAAAAGAGCAAGATGGGTCAGTGGATGGTGTGGTCCTCTCTGACACACTGACCCTTGAGCAGCAGCAAGATTGTCGCCACCTTTTGGGGCAATTTTCTGATCTGTTCTCCTTGATTCCTGGTGTCACTCACTGGTGTGTCCATGACGTGGACACCGGGGACAGCACTCCTGTCAAGCACAAGGCTTACAGGGTGACTGACAAGGTCAGAGCATACATTAAGAAGGAGGTCTCCAAAATGTTTGCCTTAGGGGTGGGTGAGTCCTCTAGCAGTCCTCGGGCCAGCCCAGTGGTCTTGGTCCCGAAGGCTGCAGCGCCTGGTGCTTCACCAGAACTTCGGTTCTGTGTGGATTACCGAGGACTCAATTCAGTCACCAAGACTGACGCGCACCCCATCCCCAGAGCTGATGAGCTCATAGATCGGTTGGGGGCTGCACGGTACCTTAGCACGTTTTATCTAACGTCTGGGTACTGGCAGATCGCCTTAACTGATGGGGCAAAAGAGAGGTCAGCATTCTCCACACCAGATGGGCTCTACCAGTTCTGGGTGATGCCCTTTGGGATGAAGAATGCCCCTGCCACCTTCCAGAGGTTGGTCAACCAGGTCTTGGCTGGACTGGAGGATTTCAGTGCCGCCTACCTGGACGACATCGCAGTGTTCAGCGCCAGCTGGGAGGAACACTTGCGCCACCTCCAGGAATTGTTGTTGGCCCTGCGCAGAGCAGGCCTCACAATCAAAGCCAGTAAGTGCCAGATTGGGCAGGGTTCTGTGGTGTACTTGGGGCACCAAGTAGGGAGCGGCAAGGTGGCCCCCCCTGCAACCCAAGATTGATACCATCCTGGCTTGGGCGCCGCCCAAAACCCAAACTCAGGTGAGAGCCTTCTTAGGTCTCACGGGTTACTACAGGAGGTTTGTCAAGGATTATGGTAACATTGTGCACCCCTTGACTTCGCTGACTTCCAGGAAGCAGCCACGAAATGTGATCTGGACTGACGCCTGTCAAACGGCCTTTGACACCCTGAAAACTGTAATGTGCACAGCACCTATACTCCAGGCACCCGACTTTTCTAAAGAATTTGTTCTCCAGACGGACGCTTCAGAGCATGGCGTGGGGGCTGTTCTAGCTCAGGTGAATGAAGAGGGCCGAGACTTGCCTGTAGCCTTCATCAGCCGGAGGTTACTTCCCAGGGAAAAGAGGTGGAGTGCGATAGAGCGAGAAGCATTTGCTGTGGTCTGAGCGCTGAAGAAGCTAAGACCCTACCTGTTTGGGACTCACTTCCGGGTTCAGACAGACCACAGGCCCCTCAGATGGTTGATGCAAATGAGGGGTGAGAATCCAAAACTGTTGAGGTGGTCCATTTCCCTACAGGGGATGGACTTCACGGTGGAACACCGCCCTGGTACAGATCACGCCAATGCTGATGGTCTGTCCAGATTTTTCCGCCTTAGTGATGAGGACTCCCTAGGTCAGGGGTAGTTCTCCCCACATTTCAGCTGGAGGGGACACGTGTTAGACCTGACATCATTGGCTTGAGTCTCTCCTCCATTTTTTTCTGTTTGCCTCCTCTGTTTACGATGTTTTTGCTGGTATATCGCTTTGGGCACTGTGCCACTGCTGATCAGCGCCACAGTGCAAGTGCTCCCTATGTAAAATTGCTGTACTGATTGAATTCCATGTTTGGCTTATTTGGTTTACTGTCAGTCCCTAGTCTAGTGCACCAGGAGTGCCAGGGCTTGTAAATACAAATTCTGCTCATGGGCTTGCAGCACATGTTGTGCCACCCACAAGAGCGGCCTAGTAAAAGTATGTCTGAAGGTCTGCCATTGCTAGACCTACGTGCAGTCTAGTGCTGTCACGCTGACTGCGCAAGTACACCTACTTGCCAGTCCCTAAACCTTCCCTTAACTTCATGTTAGACACCCCTATGGTAGGCCCACGGGCAGGGTGCATTGTAAGTATAAGGTAGGACAAGCCTGACCAAGTTGGCATGTCCTAATAGTGAATTACAGCCATATTCGTTTTTCACTATTGTGAGGTTACCTGCTCTCCATTAGTTAGAATGGGCTGCCGGGGTTATTAATACTATAATCCTAGCTAGCTCGGGGAGCATGGTGCAATGTCGAGTTTGGTATCCCTGAACTCGGGGTTTAATCACGCATCCTTTTGTGTGGATGGTTTTTGGACTCTGGGTTTGAAAATAGCACTTTTAGAAAGTGGCTATTTTCTTGTCTAACTATTTCTGGTTTCTGCTGGTTTGGTGTGTGTGTGACAGGAGCTGGGTGGCTCCAGAGGTCTGAGTGAGTCAGTGTGGGATGAGTGGGACATTTGCATTGAGAGTAGGGGGAGAGTAGTTCCTGATAGCCTGCCCTGCCTAATACAACGCTGGCTCCACCTCCTGCCAGGCGACTGATGGCTCTGTGCCTGCCATGGATGATCCTGGCCCCACCTCCTACCAGGAGGCCGATAGCTCTGCTCCTGCCAGTGACAATGCTGGCTCCACCTCCTGCTGGGCGTCTGAGGACCCAGCCCTGCTCAGTGAATAGGCCTGGTGCCTCTGCCTGGCTACACCCACAACAGACCCAGGATGTGGGGAAATTCCCCTGCATGGACAAAGGGATCAAAGCCAAAAAGGGGTATAAGAGAAGGACCCCTGAACCAAGAATTTAGATCACTTCTGACAAGGAAACCTGAACCAAGGTCAAGAAGCCTGCTGATCCAAGGACTTGCCTACCCCTTCTGCCAGTGTGCTGTTTGCTGGGGGGAATCCTGCAGTGCTTCTTTATTTTTGCCAAGGAACCAGGAGAGAGGAACTGAGTGTGTACTCTCAAGCTTTGCTAAAGAAAATCTCCAAGGGCTGGAAGAGAGCCAGCCTCCTGTTGAAGTCACAGGGCTAAAGGACTTCATCTGCTAAAAAGTGCTTGTTGCTGGAACTTGAGAATCCAGCACCTCTGAAAGAAACCAGCAATCTCGACGCCGACGGACGTCGCCGAATCCACCTCGACATCGTGAGTAACGGCTCCAGTGTCCCGCTCCTCTACGCCGGCCGCTGGGCCCGATCGACACCAGCAGCAACGCCAGTGAGTAGTGAGTTCGGATCCAGCTCCAAGTGACCTCGTGTCTGCACCGCTGCTGATCGCATCGACTTCGAGCCCTCTCGACGCCGTGAGCGCTGCTCACTCTTGCAACGCCATCATCGACATTGATGACGACGCCGTATCCTGCTTCACCTCGTGAGCGCTGCTCCTGCCTGCCTGACATCTGTCGACGCCGCTGTAGGTCGCCCAGACTCCGAGGCCTGATCGACGCCGGAGATGCGACGCCGGACATCTCGACGCCGCTGATCATCGTGTGCTTCGCTTTTCCAAGGTACTGTGTTGTGGGGGTCTGTGCAACTCTGGGCTCGACGTAGCGCTCCTCGCGGTCGACGCCGAACCCTTTGGATTAACTTTGCCTCGACGTCGTGTGACTCTCGTGTGGGTTACATTGTTGCCAAGAACTGTGTTTTAAAGAAGAAGAGTTGCTTTTGATACTAAAGACTTTGTGCTAAGAAGAACCTACACTTGAACTATTATTTTTCCTTCCAAGAGTATTTATTAAGATTGTGGTATATTTTTGTCGTTATTTGGTCTTGTGCTAAGCCTTATATAAAAATCCTTATTTTTATAATACTACTGTGTCGTGTCCATTTGTAGTGTATTCACTTTATTACTGTATGTGGTCATAAATGCTTAACGCACTGCCTCTGAGATAAGCCTGTCTGCTTTGCCAAGCTACCAAGGGGGTGAGCAGGGGTTATCTAAGTGTGTGATCCCCTTGCCCTGACTAGAGGAGGTGAGTCCCTATTTGTCAGAAGTGTATACCTCTGCCAACTAGAGACAGCCAAGTCTAACACTGACCTAAACCTAATACGTGGGAAGGAGTAAGTAAGTAGCAGTTTAAGTTAAGTTGGTTTTGCCAAGAATCTGACTTAGGAATTCTCTTTAAGGGTTTAGTCAGCTCCGTACCTGGGTAATAGAATGCAGGAGGTCTGGTATCTCTCTTTCAGGACTCGATATCCCAGCAGCCCGCGAAGGCGGCTGAGAACACCGGAACTGGATTTCTCGGCAGGAGAAAAGACAGCGTCTCTCTCAGTGCGTCAAAAAGGAGGGGCAGCGTCCGTGGGCTCTCGTATCAGCTGGGCTCTCGGGCAAGTAGATAGCTGCTCGGCTCCAAAACCACCACCGTGTGTTTGCTTAAGGCAACGTTGGTATATTTATACCTGAAAGGTGCCGAGTTTTACGTAAGGTTGGACATAAGACGTCAAAAAAGATGTCACTAAGAACTGGCCGTTATTACAGTGCTCACAGGAGTTCTATGACAAATCAAAACAAAAACCATGGGGATTTCCCAGGTTGCTGGAGGTTTGGTTTGTTTAGAGAACTCGTTGTACTCTCTAGGGTCCAGGGAAGTAGCCTTGCTTAATGTGGACGGCATGGGCTAAGGCTAATATGGATATGATTCCTATGCCTTTATGAGGATAGTATTTATTATAACCACACAAGGGCATAAAATATGAATATCGAATTAGGGGCTAGATGTAGGTAGAATAGATTTACCGATTTTAAATTACCGAATTTTACCGATTCGGTAATTGAAAATCGGTAAATCTATGGTGTCGACATGTAGGTATTCCAGATGTGCTGGAATACCGAATCGGATGATTTCGGTATTTACCGATTCGGTAAATACCGAATCGGTAATGCCCATTCATTCCTATGGGCTTTGAAGCCCATAGGAATGAATGGGCATTACCGATTCGGTATTTACCGAATCTGTAAATACCGATTTACACAAGGGTGCAGGGGGTGTCACTTTGACACCCTCTGGCACCCCCAAAACAGGCTCGGGTGCCATGTGGCAGGCATACATGCCCTAAGGGCAGGTCTGCCTGTCACATGGCATAGGTGTGCATGCACACATGTGCATGCACACCGGAATCGGTATTTTACCATCAAATTGGATTCGTTAAGGCTCCTGGGACTCTGAAGAGTCCCACCTACATATGGGTGGCTCATTCACCTCTTTACCGATCGGTAACGGCCGAAAATACCGATTTTCGGCCGTTACCGACCGACCTACATCGGGCCCTAGGATCCTAGATAGAAATACAATAAAGGAATCACATTTAACGGACGCTGAATCTCAGAAAATGCGGAGGAAGTGGAGAGGGAGTCTATATTCAACCAATTATTCTGCATTTGCCAGAGGGGGCGCTGTCTGGATACGGCACAGGGTTCCCTTTGTTGAAACTGATAGGAGAGTGGATGAGCAGGGACGATATGTGCTGATACGGGGCAGGCTTGATGGAACCCTGATGGTGCTGGGGAGTATTTATGCCCCGAATTTTGACCAGGATAAATTCTTACAGAAGTTAGGTGTGGCTTTGGCTGACAAGGATGGGATTCCTTGGGTTTTAATGGGGAATTGGAATGCGATACTGGACATAGGTTTGGATAGATCACACCCCCATTACAGGGCTCCTACAGTATTAAATTGACTGACCTGTTTGCTTCCTGGGCTGATGGTTGGTCCCTAGCAGATCCCTGGCGACCACCACACCGTTACATAGGGAATACTCCTTCTATTCTCCCATGCATATTGTCTATACCACGATTGACCGCTTTCTGTGCTCTAAGTCCATCCTTGCGTCTATGGGAGGATCTGAATACTTAGCTAAAACATTCTCCGATCATAGACCTCTGCTCTTAACACTGCTCTGGGGTAGGGTGCATTCCTCCCGAATCGCAGTACGTCCCTGGAAGCTGAATCCGCAGCTGTTGGAGGACGCTCCGTTCCGTTCCTTCTTATCTAATAAGATCTCGGAATACCTGGGGGAGAATTGGAATACTGCCTCATCTCACCTGATTGAATGGGACGCTCTAAAGGTGGTGCTACGGTGAGCTGCGATAGGGCAACTAGTGGGGGCCAGACAGGAGGTACACCAGAAACTACGGGACGTGGAGAATAGACTGCGCTTGCTAGAGCGGGAGGTGATCAGTGACCCTGGAAAGCGCGCTGAATTGCAAGAAGCTTACATTGACCATGCTGATACACTAGACACTCTCAGGGTTATCGACTACAGGGTGTACACACATCGGAAACATGCTGAGGCGGATAAACCTAGCACATTCTCGCCCGGCTGGTGCAGGATCGACCTGATCCCCACACATAACTAGCATACGTAACCCAGATGGGACACTAGAGACTACACAACTTGGCATAAATGTTGCATTTGGTACCCACCTCCAGACGCTGTATGCACCCCTGAGCCATTAGATCATGACAGTCTTAATGACTTCCTGCGGGAGCCGCAGTTCCTGACGCTGTCTGAAGCTATTAGCAAGGACATTGATGGTCCCATCACCCAAGCCGAGATCCGCACAGCGATTAAATGCCTTAATCGAAATACGTCGCCCGGTATGGATGGCCTCCCTGTGGAGTTTTACTTCACATACTCGGAGCTCCTAGTGCCGGTATCGGAAGCTGTCTTCCAGATGGCATTTGACACTGGACACTTGCCTGAATCCACTATGCAAGCGCCTGTCGCATCAATACCAAAACCTGGAAGAGACGTACTGGATATGATTGATTATAGACCTCTGTCATTACTGTCGACAGAATACAAGATATTAAGTAAAGCCCTTGCAAATCGGATACAATCGCATCTTCCCTCTCTTATACAGCAGGACCAGTGCGGATTCCTCCCGAATCGCAGTACGTCCCTGAAAACTCGTTGCCTACATTCGTTTATGTCGGCGGTCACTAACGAATTCCCATTTGCGGGATGTGTGGCGCTAGACCTCAGACAGGCCTTTGACTCCCTGTCCTGGGAGTACATGTTTGCAACCTTAGATTGTTTTGGGCTCCCATATACGTTCCTGCGGTGGATATGCTTATTATACACGTGCCCTTCTGCCAGAGCCCGCACCGGTCGATACATTTCGGACAGTTATAATGTCTATAGAGGCACGAGACAAGGATGCCCCTTGTCCCCGTTGTTTTTTGTATTGGCCCTTGAGCCTCTTGCGATATCACTGCATAGACTTGCCGACCGTATAGGCATACCGGTCCACCTTATCTCTATATACGCAGATGATATTTTATTGTATTTCAGAGACCTCACAGCCGCTCATGACCCTATACCAGATATTTTTGTCACCTTTGAGCAACTTTCGGGTCTGGCGAATAATCCGGTAAAATCGGTAGGGTTTTTCTTCCAAGAGACGCCACAATTTACTCACATACAATTTGGCATTCATAGTATGCCGGTAGCCTCAGACAACTTTAAGTATTTAGGAATACAAGTGTATAGATCACCTGCAGATCAGATTGATGGGAATATTCAGAGGGCAATAACCAGACTTCGGGCCAGCGTGGGATTCTGGACCTCCTTACCCCTGTCGGTGATGGGACGCATTGCCATTTCAAAGATGGTTGTGCTGCCGCGTCTACTTTATTATTTTGTCAACATACCGGTGCTGCTCCCTCAGTCTCTATTTACGGTACTGGATACCATTCTGATTACCCTCATCTGGGGGACGGGCGGGAGAAGAATAAACCTTAAGAAATTACAATTAGGCACGAGCGCAGGTGGCTTGGGGGCGCCGGACTTCCGGGGGTATTATTATGCTAGCCAACTCCAGTGGCTGTTCTACTGGATGGCAGGCAGAAACCTACATGAGATTGGCTTTACGCCTGAACGTATTAGCTGTGGAGAACTTCACGCTTTGCTACTGCCTAAGGCCAAGCTCCCCCTGGTCTGTCCGCCTCTGTTAAAATGTGCCTTAAATTGTTCAAGAAAGGCCCTCTCTTATACTTCAAATGCCCCACCCTATGCGGCAAATATTCCTTTGCTAGGGATCCCCACACCACAAGGCAGACTCACTAGCCACAGACTCCGAGATTGGACGGATAGCGGGGTAGAAGAGGTGAGTTCCTTTTTCGGGGACGATGTACTTTGAGATCATGAACCGTTTGTGCAGATCACGGGTGTCACACCACGTCTATATCTGTTACATGCCACAGTAGCTCACTACATTCGGACCACCTGGGCGGCACAACGAGCTGTACCTGCGCAACATGAGCTAGTACACTTATTGTATTACATGGGACGGGGGGGCCACCTGGTCCGCTGGCTGTACACAGGGATCAGGACGCATGCAGCGTTATCGCTCACGACCCTTAAGACATGCTGGGCTGACGATACTGCTAGGGACATAACAGTCAGGGAGTGGAAGTTGATATTGGAACACCCTAAGAGAGTATCACGCAATGTCCGGTTTAAATTCATTCAAACGATGGTGCTCCACAGGGCATATCTCACCCCCAGGAGATTACATCCTATGTTCCCGGATTCTTCTCACCACTGCCCTCGCTGTGGGGAGGACGAAGCTGGCTTCCTACATATGTTATATCCTGCCCCCGGCTGCGTGAATATTGGAATGAGATATGCCGTACCCTCAACACTTTGACGCAGATACCTGCCCCCACGGAGGTGTTACCCTGCTTATTGGGTTTACAACGCCGATCTCGGTCACAAAAAGTTGGTCTCAAATTCTTAGATTTGGCATATGTCTTGGCTATCAGGGTCATTACTATGAAGTGGAAGTCCCCTAGATCACCTACAGTGCTGACGTGGCAGACGGACATGTTATTGTGGGGCAAAGCGGAGGGAGCAGCCCTCCGTTGGGAGGAAGAAAGAGGGTTACGCAAGCACCCTATAGCATTGGAGTGGGAAGCTCTGATGATTGCTCTAGAAGCGCTGGATTTCTCCCCAACTGTATTGAATAGGTCCCAATAAGATGTTCAAGTCCCCTGACACTTTGTGATGTATGGCCCTTTCGTACGACCAAAACTGAGATATCTTAGCCTCAAAGGCCCTGTCAATTTGGCGGTGCTCAAAGACGGTGTGGGTGGTCTGGGTTCGGTAGGGACTGAACAGCAATTGGGTGGGAGGGCGGGAGTGGGAAGTGGGAAGTACAGGTTAAGTTACGTTCATCAGGTTTGTTCTATAAATAAGCGATACACGTCCATATGATAACACTTGGAGTTTCCATGGCATGATTCTGTACGGTGCGGGTGTGGGATGCTTGTAACGGGTTATTCATTTTGACATTGATTACATGGTGTTATTCATCGATGCCCTTTGTGAACTATCCTTGCACTGGTTTGAGATGGGATTGGAGAAAACAGTGAAAAAGACTGTCTGTATCATTATTTGTACTGTATTTGATCATGTATATCTGCGGTCACCAATAGCAAAAAAAAAAGTGTGGAATAATTTTTTTTTTTAAATAGAAAACCTAGCTGCTAGGCTCATCATCGACCTCAAATGGTTCGATTACATCTCCCCTACCCATAAAGCCCTCAATTGGCTTCCCATTGAAGACAGATCTACCTATAAGACTGCCTGCATTACGCACAAAACCCTGCATCAACACACCCCACTGTACCTTGCAGATAAACTCATCAAAACGGGCTGCTCTCAAACACTGAGGAGCTCTAACACACTTGTTCTTGTCCCTTCTCTGTTAAACAAGAAATTCACTCAATCACGCTCCTTCTCCGGAAATGCGCCTACCATCTGGAATACACTCCCTAAAGAACTTCGGTGCAACCCCTCCTACTTCAGCTTCAAAAAAGACCTCAAACTACACCTTCTCTGCAAATTCTGGGGCCCTTAAGCCCTTCTCTGGGTTCTTATCCCAACCTGGTTTCCTACTGTTTATGATCCCCCTTCTGATCGCCTAATGCCCTTCTCTATCCACTTCCTTCTTTTCCTCTCCCTCTTTCTCACTTATCCCTTTCTTAGGGCCTTCCTGTTACACTTGATTTTTCCTTACCCTCCTCACAGTCTCTCACCATTCTTACATCCTGCCCCTCTTTTTTCTACCCCCTCTTTCTCCATGACAACCTCTCTTCTCTTGACTTGTTGTTGAATTTTGCACTTTGTTTTAACCAGATCGTATAAATTGTGCTGTTATCTATTGTTTTATTGGACTTGTTTGCTACCTCATTGCATTTTTTTGCTATTTTTATACCTACTCATGTGACCCTTGTAAAGCGCTCTGATACCCTTGGGTCCAGCCAGGCCTATATAAAACCTTTAAAATAAAAAATAAAAAAAAACTAAACTCTAGCTCAGGAAGGCCCATCAGCCTGGTGATGGCCAATAAGGATACGCAAGGCACACCTCAGCTTCCTTTGTGTGACTGTCTAGAGTGAATGCACAAGAGCCCAACTGTCAGCCAACCCAGATGTGGATTCTACAGACAGGCAGAAGCACAGAATGGTTAAGCAAGAAAATGCATACTTTCTAAAAGTGACATTTTCTTTTTTTTTATACTTTTCCTTATTGAGATTTTTGCGTTCTACATAGATATTGCAAAATAGCCAGCAAGAGACACGGTCTCAAGTATTCTTAAATTGTTGCATCAAAAAAAAAATTCTGTTCAAACAACAAAACATGGTACAGAGGGCTTCTTTAATATCAATGTTGATCGTTCCAGCCAAATATCTTGTTTGAACAGTTGATCAATTATCATCCGAGAGCTTGATATGTATCACATGTATAGCCCCCAATGGCAGTTGAGACTTCATAAAATGGGTATTCTAAGACACACTGTCAAGGCCTGGAAATTTTCAGGTCTGCAATGTGCTCTACCAACTGTCCCTAAAGTTTCTATTATCCTATGCAATATATAGGAAATCTTATTTGAGTTTAATACCTCGCAGTTACACAATTTAAATAAACAATTGGAATAAAAAAAAATTGTGTTCATATATTCTGAACAAGTTTATCAATGCGTTATTCATAGCATTCATAACATATTGAAAACATTTTACTAATCATTTTTTGCACACTGTTGTAATAAATACAAAACTCAAATTTACAACATAAAAACCCCAATGCATTTCGGGTTCCACTGAACCCTTCTTCAGGGGCATATGTGTGCTTGTAATTTCAAATAAGTTCTTCTTGACTTTAGGTTCTGTGACTGGACACTACAATACAAACATGAGGTAATTGGATTTAATATTCAGAAATTGCATTCACTTCCTTGTTACCAAAAATGCAGTTAACCATAGATAGGATTAGCACACATGTAAAAAAGACCATAAATGAAAAGTGCAAACAGTAAAGGAAGTCCCCTAGTGCTGGAGCTATTGATAAAGCCCTCCCGCACGCTATCCTCGATGTTTCAAAAGTGAGGTGCGATAAAACCGCCATAGGTACCCGTTGTTATAATCTGCACCGTGAACTTGCTCACTGCCTCCGAAAGTGACCACTGAAATTTTTTTTTAGGATATATGCGTTATGTCGTGCGATAAAACTTAACTCTCCCGCGTGTCTGGTTCAATAAATGCTATGCTCTTACCCAATGAAAATACGAATCCAAAGTGATTTCGGAACAAGACTGGGTGTTTACCAACTGAAAAATAAAAATAACCTTGTGTCGTGATTACTATCTATAACACATAGACCTGGCCGTATTTCTTATCTGAAAAAAGGGACGTCCTCTTACCCTCGACGAGCAAATGCAGATACACTGCCGTAGCTTAATAATCCCACTCGATTTACTTCCGAAGGAGCATCAGCAGACGCTGTAAAATACGCGAAATGGAGAATCCTCCTTAACACCGGGGCTCCGAGTTCCAAACAGTGTTTCTGCGTGAAGCAAGCCTGATCCTGAACATACCTAGATTTCCCGCGAATGAATTCCCAATGGTTTCGACTTCACCCCTGCCGTATTTCCGGTGTCAACATCCGGTCTCGTTTATAGGCACGTTTTAAAGCGCATATTCAAAAAACTTTATGAAAATGGGATCTGTGCACAATGCTCACAAGAATAAAAGAGATCCTTAAAAAACGTGTCATGAAACCAGTCGCGTTTAAACCGGGCCATCTATTCGAAATAGTGTTGTAATTAACGTGTCAGAAACCTAATATTAAGTGCACGCTACCGCTTAGTATAGTCTCCCTATATCAACGAAGTCCTAGGTAGACATCCTTAAAAAAAAAACTAAAAAAAGGTCCCCTTGTGTGTTCATGTGTAAAGATGAAGAAAGGACAAAGAAAAAAAAGAAGTGTGTGCTAATCCTTTACAAATGTATGAACAAACTGGAGCTGATACAATTGTGACTATTGTACCCATATACACTGTACACTAATTACAGAAAACAAAGTAACTCATATTGATCATTTAAGCCTCCTGGGTTCATGGTACCTAAGAACTTTATCCAAAATGTTTCTCTATGAGAAAGGAATGTGTGGTGATCTTTACCAGTGTGGGATTCTACTTTTTCCAAAACTGTAAACCTGATTTCGGGAATGGTATGTGATTCCTGTATCCAATGCGTGGCTGAGCTAGATGACAAATGGCGATTGCGTTTTGAACTTTTGTGTTCTATGATTCTTGTCTTGACCTTCCTCGATGTTCTACCCACATATACCAATCCGCAAGGACAACGTATAGCATAAATTACTCCTGTGGTATTACAATCTGCATTATGTTTAAGTTTGATGTGTTGACCCGTTCTTGGTGTGCAAATGTATTGCCCACGATTACATTACTGCATTGGCCACAGTTGTGGCATCTCCTCATACCTTTATAACTGCTCTGACTTGTGGAAAGTTTGTTTTTAAATAACGCCCTAAGATTTTTCGGGCGGGTATGTACGAAAATCAGGGTACCCGTGAATAAATCTGCAAAATCTGGTTCATTTGCTATGATGTCCCAACGTTGTCGAATTATCTTTTTTATCATGACCGCCTGTTTTGATTGTTTCTTGGAAGATTTTTCTGATTTCTTTAATAAGCTGGCTCGATCGAGTTGTGCTACCTTATTTGCTGCACTCTCCAAAACTTCCTCCGGATATCCACGTTGTTTGTAACACTCAATCTGTGTCTTGATCAAATCTTCACAATTACTTTGTTCCGATGAAATTCTTTTTATTCGTATGAACTGTGAAGTTGGTAAGTGATCTTTTAACCTTTTAGGATGAGCGCTGGTGTAATGCAAAGCGTTGTTAACGTCTGTAGGTTTGCGGATCACTGTTGTAGAGATGCCTTGAGAGGATTTGTAAAGCTCAATGTCCAGAAACTGGATGCGATCCGCCTGAATGTTATGTGTGAATTTAATTCTGGGATTCTTTGAGTTGATTTCCAGTATACGTTCTTCCAATTCTCCTTTACTCCCTTTCCAAATTATGAGGATGTCATCAATGAATCTTAGAAACAGGAGTATGTGATCAGTCTATCTTGGGTTCCTTAGAATGTGTTCTTCTTCAAAATGGGCCATGAAAGTATTTGCAAATGCCGGGGCTCCTGGGAATCCCATAGATGTACTCGTTCTTTGTAAGAAGTATTCAGTTTTCCAGGAGAAGTAGCTATGGTAGAGGGAGAAATGTAACAATTCCTGTAGTAACACACTTAAATCCTGATCTATATTCGAGTTTAACAATCTCCACTCCATTGCTTCCATTCCCTCCATGTGGGCGATAGATGTATATAATGCTACTACATCAATAGTACATAATAATGTTTCACTGTCCACCAAGTGGCTCACTGCTGCAAGTTTAAGGAGACAATCTGTGGTGTCCGTAATGTATGTTATCCATGATTGTACTAGTGGTTGCATTTGATGGTCAATGAAGCGTCCAATGGGTTCATGAATCGATCCACATCCTGCCACAATTTGACGAAACGGAGGGTCTGTGGGGTGTTTGTGAATCTTCGGTAACATGTAAATGTGTGGTGTTTGCGGCATTATGGGTAGTAAATATTTCCTGGTGTTCACTTTAATGAGACCTTTTTTTTCAGCTCTTACTATGCTCTCTTCCAAGAATTTGCTGAGGGGTGCTGACGGAATCGTACATCGAACACGGCCCCTTCCAGCCTTCGGCTGAGGCAGCGTGTCAGTCGTACTATGAGCCAGACTACCCTGTCCGAATATTTTGACGGATTAGTGCCATGGTGGAGATGAGGAACAAAAAAAAGAATTTGCTGAATTCATTAGTGGGATCATGATCAAGTCTGATGTAGGTGTCTGTGTCTTGGACGTGCTCATTTACTTTCAGGTCATAGAAAGTGGTATCCATCATTACGAGGGCGCCTCCCTTGTCTGCCGGTTGAAAGGTAATCTTAGTGTCTTGTCTTAGATCGTTTAGAATTCTCATTTCTTTTTTGGACAGATTTGTGTTTTTTGGTTTATTGTAAACAATTTTTTCTAAATCCTTTTTGACTAAAATTTCCAAGTTATCCAGTGTTTTGTGAGTGATGGGGGACATAAATTTACTTTTTGGTTTGAAGATTTCAGGTGGTTTGGTATCCCCATTAGTATTGATCGTAGAAAAGAACCACTTTAGGCGTAACTTCCTCAAAAATTTAAATAAGGCTATCTCTGTTTCCAATCCATTCAAAACATAATTAGGGTCAAACGATGTGCCTTTGTTTAGTACGTTTTCCTCTTCGGATGTGAGGATTCTCTTGGATATGTTCACCACTAATTTACTCGTTTGACTATCCATTGTGGTCGACCACTTTCGTTTTTTTTTTGTGTTGTTTTGTCCCCTCCTGATCCGTTTCTTTTTTGTTCCGTGGATTTGTCCGGTGGAAGATTTGAAGAGTGACCTTCTGCTAAAAAAGAAGGGCTATCACCCCTTGACGTGCTTTGATCATGTGTAGTATCACCTGCTTGTAAGCCATTGGTTGGCGCTGGGGCTCTTTGTAATGTTAAATCCTCGTCTTGTACTACACTCTCTTCAGACGAAGTATTTCTCGTGTTTTTAGAGAAGAATCTTTTTTGTGCATATGCCTCTGCCCAAGTATACACAACTTATAATCTATGGTGTCTCTTCGGAATTTCCTAATTTTCAGATCGTGCACTTCTTTAACGTGGTTATCAAGCCTTGCGTTTATGTCCTCCAGAACTTTACTCCAATCCGCTTCTGGCATATTAGTGGAGATATCTTCTTTGAGTTTGTAAATATCCTCCTTCAAATCATTTAAAATCATGGAAAGTTCTTCTATAATGAGCAGTATTCGGGCTAGGGAGCACTTGTTTAAGATTGCATACCACTTATGCATGAAAGTTTAGTTGAATTCTGATAATCTGCTTACCAATGGGGATCGTGCCACATGTGGAGGACTGTGACACTTGGGGAACAGTCTTTGCTTCAATCTACACAAAAACACATGTTGTTCCGTCTATGGCGGTTATACCAGACGTACTAAGACAGATTCAAAATTAATACGGTCCCGAGCCTGCTTTAAATCTAGGTATGAAACTACTGAAAGATTTCAAACAAGTCTCGGCTATACTACTAGCCATCATAAAAGGAGAAGCAGCATCAGTGGCGATCCGCCAAAAATTAAAAGAAACAGAAAAAGCAGAACAACCTTTTGAACTTGCCAGAATAATTGAAAAATCCTATGAAGAATTAGGTAGAGATAGTTTGGGTGGGAAACCAATAAAACCACAACTAACAGAAAATCCTGAAAAGACTTTCATTAAAAATAATTTAATAACTCCTAAAAAGAGGTGGGAGGGTAATAAACAGACCATTCCGAGAGAAAAACAGTTTCAGTCCAGAGGAAGGTCTCCCCAACGGAGAGATAGATCTCCAGAATGGAGGGGGAGGGGTAGGTCTCCACAACGGGAGCCCTCTGAGTAAAGATATAACCTCAGAAATAGGGATAATTTGAAAAAACCTGACAGATATCAAGATATTGATACACGTCCCTCTCGATCTCTTCAGACTTCCTTGCAGAAATCGGAAAGAAGAGGACAGTCAGAACATAAAGAAGAGCGTGTCAAGTCCAAAGACAAGGAACCCGCTCACCAAAGTAAAAAAAATCTCAATTTCCCAAAAAGAAGGTAGCAAGCATAAAGATAAAACATGCTGAGGATCCTGAGGACACAACTCAAGAACGGGGAGTGGGCCCAAACAGTGCTAGACAGCGCAGCAGAAGTGACCATAGCTCGTAAGATCCTGATGAATCTTCTGGAGACAGTGGACACGAATGAATACATTCAGGTGGAAACTGCAGACACCAGAGTCAGCGTACCCCATACATTATATGAAATAATGTTGCGTATAGAAGGGGACATAACTAGGAAAATAAGAACTCTCTTTTGGGAGAAACTATCTAAAGGCTATGATATTCTTTTAGCTGAGAAAGACTGGCCACCAGAATTTGTTAGGGAGTGCCCACATGGCGAAGAAATGCTTATGCCTGCCTTCTCTAATCATATTCCAATTCATAAAAAATACACATATGCAAGAAAATGGGCAGTGGTCCAAGCCCCTGCATTATATAAAAATCATGTAGGATGGGATGAGGAATACCCTCAACATAAAATCCAGTTAAAAAAAATCAACCTACTGCACAAAGGCAGTATACTGTTAAGCAAGAAGCTAATAAGCAAGTCAGGGAGATCTTAGATCAACTTGAGTACCAGGGGGTGATTGAAACATGCACCTCACAAATTTCCTGTCTCCAAACCAGACAATTCATATAGTCTAGTATTGGACTACAGACACTTAAACTCTTCTTGCAAAACATTTGCAGTACAAAATTCACACAGTGCAGCACTGATGAATAACATCGTGCGCAAAAAATATAAAACAACATTAGATATTTCAAATGGTTTCTTCTGTCAAAACATTGCACCAGAAAGCAGGTATTTGACCGCTTTCTCAAGTATGGGGGACCAGAGGCAATTTTGCCGTCTCACCCAGGGATTCAAGAATAGCCCAGGATTATTTTCAGCCAGAGTAACAGAGTTACTACAAATGTATGATGATGAGGCATTATCTTATGTCGATGACATCTATCTAACAGACGATGATTTGGACAGGCACTTGAAAAGAGTGAACACCATTATACTTGGGTTTGCATCTGAAGGATACAAATTCAACTTTAAAAAATCACGGATTGCCCACCTCACTGTCCTATTTCTAGGATATGAGTTATCAAGTGAAGGGAAAAGCCTAGCAACCAATTTCTTAGAGAAATGTGCGCTGCTCCAAGCACCAAAAACGCTGAAAAACTTACAATCAATTCTAGGTTGCCTGAATTTTGGAAGAACTTACGATCTGAATTACGCAGAGAGGGTTAAACCTCTCTACGAATTAATAAAACCTGATTTCAAACAAACTAATTGGACTCAGAAACACACTAAATTTTACGTTCAATACAAACAGACATGTTAGCTAAAACAAAGCTGCAAACACACGTAAACGTACCCAACCGTGTAATCCGAGTCATCCCAGGAAGATGCGGATTCACGTACCTGACCTATAATGAAGGTGAAACAGTACCAATAGCTTACAAATCACACTTGTGCACACAAGCTGAAATAAAATTCACTTCAACTGAGAAAATTCTCACAGCGGGTCAAACTGCTATAGCAAAAGAAAGAGCCCTCGCACAGGGAAAACGCATATCGGTCGTCACCCCTGTACCTGCCTTAGAGGCAGTGACAAGAGCAAGCATTCCAAATGCTAAAGCTTTACATCCAAGATGGATACAATGGGTTAATTCTCTTGCTGCAACAGACGTTGAACACACTTTTGATCCCAATATGAAAAAACTAGAATATCTAGAATATGAACACGAATTTCCTCTGCCGACCGAAATTCTGCCTCTTGAACAGTACGTCTGTGTAATTTACATAGATGGATCTGCGGAACATTGGATTGTGAAAAAAACAAGTATACAATGCGGCATGTGCGATTGTAAAAGGTTGCTGGCGCATAGGTAAATTCAGACCAATGGTCACTAAAACTCAATACCTCAGAAACTGTACAGCTCAGAGAGCTGAACTACAGGCTTTAAAGATGGTGCTTGAAAATGTCGATCGCGATTTCCCCACACTAATAGTGTGCGATTCTTATTACTGCGCCCAGTCTTACAATGAATACTTGCAGAACTGGGTTCAAACCGGTTTCAAAGATGCGAAAGGTGGCACAATCAAGCACAAAAAGCTTTGGGAACAAGTAGTTCATTTACAGAAAGAACTACAAAAGACTCACGTGATCCATACACTGAGTCATCAACATGATGGCGTTCACGTTGCAGGGAATTCATTGGCTGATGAAGCCGCAAAGGCAAGCCGTCCACACAGCTTCCATAGCTACAATTAAGTGTTCTAAAAAAAGAATAGACGGTGAAACGCTACTAGCAGTAAAAGCCTAAATGGAAGGCAATTATGCGGCGTTACCTCTAAATTATCCACTCGGAAATACATACATAATTGATGCAAACTCCGTTCCTTTTGCTCAAATCCCTGGAGTGGGGGACAGAGTAATTCCAACCAGGAAACGGAGGGCTTACTTAGTTCAAGAAGCACACATGGGAGAAGGACTGAGGCACCAAGGGATTTTAACTTCCCTAATAGAATTACAACTAAAGTACTGGTGGCCGGGAATGAGCGTGCAAATGTATAACTTTGCAATGGATTGTGAGAATTGCAACAGAGATCGCAGTCATGAACCGGACCAGGCAACTGACAATAGCACAGTCAGTCCAGCCCAGACACCTCTGTTAGATAGCATTAGACTGTCTACACGCAGACGTCCCTACGGACGGATGCGGCCTCACAACTACTAGGACAAGATTCATTTGGATGTGGCCCCAGCGCTCGGCTGACGCCAGAACTGTTATAAAAGATTTGCGAGTCTTTATCGGCACATACGCAATCAGCACTCTACATTCCGACCAGGGTCCTGCGTTTAGCTCTCGAGCTTACAAGGAGGCCATGGCCAGCTTGGGCGTTGCATTGCGGTACTCTAGTCCCTTCCATCCTGAGGGTAATGCAGTAGTGGAAAGAAAAAACCGTGACATAAAGCAATCTATAACAGCGAGGGTATTAGGTTTGGGTGATGGGTGGGCCAAACATCTAGGGGCCGATTAGGATGGCGGACGGAAATGGGTACTGTCCGCCATGGTGGGGGAAATTTTACTCCCGGCTGCGCCGCGGAGATACCGCGTTTGGGATTAGGATATTCATGTGACGAAACTCCGACCGCGGCGGACGGTTCACAACCAACACCGTCCGCGGTGGACGGAACACAACCAAGTCCGTCCGCGGCGGACGGAGTTCAATGAACAACCACTGCCGCGGACGGAAATGACAGCGGAAAATAAAACATGTACCGCCATACCTGAGAATACTCCGTGGCCGCAATTAGGATAAATCCGCCCGTACCACGGAACGCACAGCCATCCACGTCCGCGGCGGAAACAATGCTACGAGAACCACAGCATCACCGCGGAAGGCCAACATGCACAACATCCCTAGCGCCGAACAAATGTCAGAAACTGCACCGCAAGTCCTAAGCAAACATACGAACATTGACAAGCCCCCCCCCCAACACCAATCACAAGCCACCATGATACGTCCCAATCATCCAATAATGCACACACGTCAACACGCCCACCTACCACCTGACTCGCAACAACCATTGAGACACGACTACAAAATGACACCCACACACAACCACAATCCTTTGCACCACAGCATTGCTGCCAGCAAGAGGGCAAATCGAGAAACTGCTAACTCACATAAAATCACATAGAAGACACCCACCCACCACCCTACCACACCCACCACACAAACACCCACCACACAAATCCGACACATCACACACCACACACCTGCACCTCCCAACTCACTCAACTCACACACTGAGCACCACACACCATGGCACCCAAAAAAACCCCGAAATTCACAGAGACAGAGTTGAGGGTAATGGTAGATGAAATAATCCGTGTTGAGCCCCACATCTTCGGGGCCCAAGTCCAGCAGACGACCGTGGCGCAAAAGAACCACATGTGGGACAGAATCGTCACTCGGGTGAATGCGTCGGGGACTGTGCCGAGGACGAAGCATGACATTCAGAGGCGGTGGCATGACCTGAAGACCAGGATCAAGGGCATCCGAGCGAAAAACGTCGCTAGAGCCAATCATACTGGCGGTGGCACACCCCCGGAGCCATTACCCTACACCGATTGGGAGGAGAAGGTGCTGGGGATACTACACCGAGAGAGCCTAGACGGACTTGACGAAGGAGAAGAGACTGATGAGTACAAACCAAGCACCACGATCAGCACGACATGGTCAGGCTCACACAACTGAGAAGAAACATCCCCTACGCCCCAAACCATGCACGTTCGACACCAACTCACTAACATGTCCATGGCTCCCAACAGGCCCCCATGTTCACGGGGAGGGTGGTGGTGGTGGTGGTGGAGGGTGGGGTGTGTGAGAGGCCCAAACTACAACTCCCAACTGGCCCCCATGTTCACGGGGAGGGTGGTGGTGGTGGTGGTGGAGGGTGGGGTGTGTGAGAGGCCCAAACTACAACTCCCAACTGGCCCCCATGTTCACGGGGAGGGTGGTGATGGTGGAGGGTGGGGTGTGTGAGAGGCCCAAACTACAACTCCCAACAGGCCCCCATGTTCACGGGGAGGGTGGTGGTGGTGGAGGGTGGGGTGTGTGAGAGGCCCAAACTACAACTCCCAACAGGCCCCCATGTTCACGGGGAGGGTGGTGGTGGTGGAGGGTGGGGTGTGTGAGAGGCCCAAACTACAACTCCCAACAGGCCCCCATGTTCACGGGGAGGGTGGTGGTGGTGGTGGAGGGTGGGGTGTGTGAGAGGCCCAAACTACAACTCCCAACAGGCCCCCATGTTCACGGGGAGGGTGGTGGTGGTGGTGGAGGGTGGGGTGTGTGAGAGGCCCAAACTACAACTCCCAACTGGCCCCCATGTTCACGGGGAGGGTGGTGGTGGTGGTGGTGGAGGGTGGGGTGTGTGCGACAGGAAACAGAAATGGCTACAAATCTATATAACCATGTAATGTCCAAATTACTGACCAGCTCGATCTTGTACCTCAGGTGATCGTCAACTGACTGCGGAAACCAGTACCCGGCCGCCAGCCTCGCCTCCCACGTCTACAGGACTCTCTGGTGACGAGGACACAGTCAGCTCCGGGGCGGAGGATGGAGCGGGACCAAGCACGCAGCCAGGGCCATCTGGCTCACAGGGACTCCCGGGACCGACCAACGTCGTATGTGTGACTCCAGCGGCACCTGTCTCTGTGATCTGCACAGTCCCCACCACCACCAGTACCACCAGTACCACCAGTACCACCACTACCACCAGCACCACGACTCCTGCCGCTGCCACCCAGCATAACCCACCGCGCAACGCTGGTCCAACGGCCCCACACACAAGCAGGGTGAGTGGGCCACAAACACAGGCAACGGGACAACATCCAATCAGGCGAGCCACACACCGCCGTGCAGAGGAGGAACAGCTACCCCAGCCAGTGGCACAGTCCCTACAAGCTCTTGCCAGGTGCCAGGCGTCATACGACCGGTCCCAGGCAAACGCTGATCGTGCACACCAGGACTCAGTGGACAACACCAACACCCAGCGCCAAATCGCTGGCATCCTTGGCCAGATGTTGCTGATCATGGAGCAGCAGGCAACGATGTGGAGTGAATGGGTTGGCCGGAACAACCCCCCCCCTCCACCAAGTGTGGTAGCGCCACCGTCACCTCCGCCTCCCCCGTCACCTCCGCCTCCCCCGCCACCTCCGCCTCCGCCGCCACCTCCGCCTCCGCCTCCACCGCCGCCACCACCACCTGAGCCCCTGGCGACGGATGTGGCCCATCAACAACCTGCCCTCCCAGCTGACTCTGTTCCAGGTCAGAGACGGAGGGGCCGGCCGAGGCAGAAAGAGGCTGAGAGCAGTGTTGGGGCGCCAGGCACACGCTCCAAGAGGGGACGACCATGACAATGTCACTGCCTGTGCCAGCCATTCACCCAGCTAAGTAGCCTGTCCCACAGACAATCATTCCCACTGGTCTGCTGGACTACCCTGACACCCCCCAATGTGGTGTCAGCACGGACATTTCATCTGCCAATACCTTCAACTCCAACTCCCTCCACCCCACTGACTTGTAAATATTCACCAGCACAGAAGCACAACCTGTAAATAAATAGCATTAACTCACACAATGATGTTTTGCCTCCATGTTCATTCACATGATTGCCATCAGATACAGACGTAAACAGGTACAGGGATCATAGTCGTACATGATCATGGCGCTGCGGGAGTGACCTAGAGAAAACCAGAGACAGCAAACACACGTCAGTAAAGAGATTCACACACATCACAACACAATGCACAGCTACATTACACAAACGACAACCATCACACAAGCATGGGATGAGAGCACACACATCATGGACACTTCCATGTCCAAAGACATGAAGACACACATGTGCAACCATCACAAACAACACCCAGCTGATTAACCCCATATCCACACAACACCAGCAAACATACATGAGGCATTGTCAACGCCACTAGAGGTAGATACTCACATTCAAGGGAAGTAGCGATCTATGAGCTGGCGCCTCTGGTCCACACCTTCCTCCTCACCACTATCCTCATCAGTCGACATGGGTGGGATGGGAGGCCGAGGCACTCCTTCGTCTTCAGGGTCCAACAGCAGTTCAATGTCATTGCGTACTGCCAGGTTGTGGAGCATGCAGCAGGCAATCACGATCTTGCATACTTTTCCTGGTGAGTAAGGCAGGGCCCCTCCGGTCTTATCGAGGCACCGAAACCTAGACTTTAGCAGTCCAAAGGTACGTTCGATGACTCTCCGTGTCCTTCCATGTGCCTCATTGTACCGCATGTCACCCGCCGTCCTCGGAGTACGTAGGGGACTGAGGAGCCAGGGCCGGTTTGGGTAAGCCGAGTCGCCTATGTAGGGGGATGACAGAGACAAACATCAGAACAAGATATGGTGGGTACCCCATGCAACACAGAGATCACAAGAGTACCCACTGCACACTCACCAACAAGCCACGCTTGACCGGGTCGCAGATTTGCCATGAGTCGTGGGACATTGCTGCTCCGCATGATGTGGGCGTCATGTGCGGATCCAGGAAATCTGGCACACACATGGGAGATGATGTTGTTCGCCAGGCACACCACCTGCACGTTCAGCGAATGAAAGTGTTTGCGATTCCTGAACACTTGTTCGCGTGCCCGTGGTGGAATGAGAGCGATGTGTGTGCCATCAATTGAGCCCACAACGTGAGGTATGTGGCCCAGTGCATAGAAACCAGCTTTGACAGCTGGCAACTCTTCCGGCCGTGGAAAATGTATGTACTCATCCTTGTACAGCATCATAGCTGTTAACACATCCCGAAGAACCGTGCTGAACATGGCCTGTGACATCCCCCCGGCAACTCCAACTGTGAACTGAAAAGTGCCAGTAGCGAAGAAATGTAGTACCGCCATGACCTTTGCAGTGGGTGTAATCGACCCAGGATACGTGGCTGCAGATGAGGAGACAATTGTGCCACAAGCTCCAGCAACCGACGTCGATCCAGCCGGAATTTCCGAATCACCTCCTCGTCTACCATATCCTCCAGCACAGTGTATGGCCGATGCACATTTGGAGCCCTCCTGTGTGGGAGAGAGATGTAACTTTGGTCAACTTACAAACGACGCATACGTGTAGAACTCCATCACATGTGTACCTTACTGACAAAACTTCAGTCTTCACCCTAATGTTTCGTAGACACATCACAGACACTCATGCTACTGCATGCACACAAACGATAAGTGTACACACGCCATGTCATCAAGCACAAATGCCACCACCAATAATGATGTGCATACGGAAATGACATGCATGGTGACACAACGTACAAAACACATACACGGAATGCATGTGTACCACCACCACTGTAGTCACCTCGACACAACAAGAAACTGACAACAGATGCATTAATTGGCCACACAGCCGTGATGTACTGTGTAGTTGTGAAGATGTAACAACGTCTGTAGGGTCACACCCGACGTCAACAAGTACAAATGCACATCTGCTGCCCATTATGTGCCGACCGATTGCCATTGTATGGACACACATGCTATATTGTATGACATATGACCTTTCCCAATCACGCTCACATCCCTCATGACACAACTGCACACAACACATCACGGTGCAGCGTCTGACAAGATCACATAATTGGCGCCGCCATGGCGGTGCTCAACTTCCGCTACTTCCCAAAGGCCATATGCGGCCAGCGGCCCTCTCCCCATTGGCTGCATGTGCATGGACCGTCACGGGCAGACATCGGCGACCGCACGTGCAAGCCTCAGGCACGGATGCTTCAGTTGCAACAATGTACTATCACTGGCGCCTCCATGGCGGTGCACGTACTCAGCGGGGGAGGTGCAGGCCTATACACCCTGTAGATGTAGTCAATGGACATGCCATTTCATGACCCCCCTTACAGTCACCTTGCATCATCCACCGTACACCGGCCGGAGCGGCCGGGCCTAGGACGACCGCCGTGCCCGGCCATGAACAACCGCCGTGCCCGGCCATGAACCACCGCCGTGCCCGGCCATGAATAACCGCCGTGCCCGGCCATGAATAACCGCCGTGGCCGGCCATGAACAACCGCTGTGCCCGGCCATGAACAACCGCCGTGCCCGGCCATGAACAACCGCCGTGCCCGGCCATGAACAACCGCCGTGCCCGGCCATGAACAACCGCCGTGGCCGGCCATGAATAACCGCCGTGCCCGGCCATGAACAACCGCCGTGCTCGGCCATGAACAACCGCCGTGCCCGGCCATGAACAACCGCCGTGCCCGGCCATGAACAACCGCCGTGCCCGGCCATGAATAACCGCCGTGCCCGGCCATGGCGGTTGTGTTCATGGCCGGGCACGGCGGTCGTCCTAGGCCCTGCCGCTCTGGCCGGTGTACGGTGGATGATGCAAGGTGACTGTAAGGGGGGTCATGAAATGGCATGTCCATTGACTACATCTACAGGGTGTATAGGCCTGCACCTCCCCCGCTGAGTACGTGCACCGCCATGGAGGCGCCAGTGATAGTACATTGTTGCAACTGAAGCATCCGTGCCTGAGGCTTGCACGTGCGGTCGCCGATGTCTGCCCGTGACGGTCCATGCACATGCAGCCAATGGGGAGAGGGACGCTGGCCGCATATGGCCAATCGCAAGTAGCGGAAGCTGTGCACCGCAACTATAGGGCCAGTCATTGGCCCATTTCACGATCACGCTTCCAGGGCTGACCAATTGCTGGCGACGTATGCCACTGACACGTGCTGAGGGCCCTATATATGTGTGTTGGCCAAAACGACGCTTCCTACCCTGGGGACCAGTGCTGCCTGTGACCATCACCTCGACCTGCTGCTGCTGCTGAGCTGACCACCGACTGCTGCCTGTGACCATCACCTCGACCTGCTGCTGCTGCTGAGCTGACCACCGACTGCTGCCTGTGACCATCACCTCGACCTGCTGCTGCTGCTGAGCTGACCACCGACTGCTGCCTGTGACCATCACCTCGACCTGCTGCTGCTGCTGAGCTGACCACCGACTGCTGCTCTAGTGCCATACTCCGTGATCTTGCCATGTCGAGAGGCAAAGAGATCCGGTCTCGACCCTTCACCGCCGCGGAGCTTGATGTCCTCGTGGACGGTGTACTCCGCAACTATGGACGCCTCTACGGCGCACCAGGACGGGTGGTAAGTGCAGTGTGGGACATGTTGGTGTGCATGAGGGGGCAAAATGATCTTGCCAATTTCTATCTTAGCTGTGTAGTGTGGGCTACACATATGTTCCCGATTGTGCATGGCTGCTGACAGTTACGTCTTGCCCCTATGTGTGTAACAGGCCACCTGTCCACTGACTTTAACCCTTTTGTCTTTCATCATGGTAGGTCAAGCTGCACCTTCGCAAGGACCTGTGGAGGAGCATAGCACGGGAAGTACGGGCATTGGGGGTGTGCAACAGACGACATACACACTGCCACAAACGCTGGGACGACATTTCCAGGCTGAGCAAGAATGTAGCTGAAGTAACACTGGGCCTGATTCCAAGGACGCCCCGTCTGGCCCGACGCTCCATGACCCCTCTCATGCACCGTATCATTGCAGTGACGCATCCTGAACTGGCCGAACGTCTGAGTGCCGATCAACAGCAAACTAGCGGTGAGCATACTGTCTGTGTAGGAAACTTGTGAGTGCTATGCATGTATTGGTGCTCAGACACACTATTGAGTTCCGTGTTGCGTACGTATGCCTGTGCTGCCATTTTGGTCCCATTGGGTGGTACTCATTTGACAGCCAGGTCCGCCATGTTGACACGCCACTTGCTTAGTACTTGAGTGTTAATGCACATCCCCTAGTGGTCCATGGCCCCATGGCAGGAAATGTGAGGATGACTGGTAGGGGTGGGCCATGTGCAGGATGTGGGCTCCTAAACCTTTGTCTGCTATGTAATTTGGCTATCCTGTTCCTTCTGTACGTCAGTCTGCCCATGACTCACACATCTTTTCTGTGCATTTCAGCTTTGACAGAGGACACTCTGCCACAGACGGTGGAGAGTAGCCGAGGAAATGAGTCCGGCTCAGACTTCGCACACACGCAGACTGACACGGAGGAGGCCAGCGCCGGAGAGGGGGACAGGACCGTCCCTGAGGACTCGCATGTGGAGACACCATCGTCCTCCTCGTCGGACACTCTTGGTGAGCCTGCACTGTTGTCACAGACTGGGAGTGGGCACTCATCACCTTCTGTCGGAAGACAGCACACAGGGCCCACACTTCCACCAACTGCACCATGTACTGTTCGTGGCCGGAGGAGTAGGAGGAGCAGAGTGGCGTTCGGTGCAGGCACCGCTGCCCCTGCCACGGTGAGCCAAAATGCACTGTGTGCTGAGGCAGTTGATCTGCTGCGACAGCTGTGTGTGGGGCAGACGAATGCTTTCCAGGACCATGATAGGAAGTTGGGGCAGGTGGTGGCATTCATGGAAGGGATGCATGGCGATCTTTCAGGTCTACACAGGACAGTGCAGTCATTGGCAAGCAGTGTGTCGTCTGCAATAGTTCAGTCGAATGAACAGGGTGCTACTTCTGTTTCCCCATCTACACCGCTGGATGTCTCAGGGGGTAGTGATTATTGTGAGCAAGACTCAAATAAAGGTTATTGCACTAGAAGCAGCGTCAGACAGCACGTCAGGGCACGCAGGGCACAGACCACATCCCCTAGATCACCTACATCTGTTCACGTAGACGACGTCAGATGCACTGGAGTACACACACAGGATCCACAAGTGTTGTTGGAGGACATGCCTTCAGGAGCTACACAGGCATTCAACACAAAAGGTACTCCCAAGGCATGGGATACTCACATGTCCATGGACTGTTCCTTGGACAAGGCCAGTCAGAAGACTAAGGCACCTACTAAGAGCAGGGAGACTCCCAAGAGCAGGCCCACAGCAGAGGTAAGGGACACTCCCAAGGACAGTGAGAAGACTAAGGCACCTACTAAGAGCAGGGAGACTCCCAAGAGCAGGCCCACAGCAGAGGTAAGGGACACTCCCAAGGACAGTGAGAAGAGTAAGGCACCTACTAAGAGCAGGGAGACTCCCAAGAGCAGGCCCACTGCAGAGGTAAGGGACACTCCCAAGGACAGTGAGAAGACTAAGGCACCTACTAAGAGCAGGGAGACTCCCAAGAGCAGGCCCACTGCAGAGGTAAGGGACACTCCCAAGGACAGTGAGAAGACTAAGGCACCTACTAAGAGCAGGGAGACTCCCAAGAGCAGGCCCACTGCAGAGGTAAGGGACACTCCCAAGGACAGTGAGAAGACTAAGGCACCTACTAAGAGCAGGGAGACTCCCAAGAGCAGGCCCACTGCAGAGGTAAGGGACACTCCCAAGGACAGTGAGAAGACTAAGGCACCTACTAAGAGCAGGGAGACTCCCAAGAGCAGGCCCACAGCGGTCGATAGGAACACTCCCAAGGACATTGAGAAGACTAAGGCACCTACTAAGAGCAGGGAGACTCCCAAGAGCAGGCCCACAGCGGTCGATAGGAACACTCCCAAGGACAGTGAGAAGACTAAGGCACCTACTAAGAGCAGGGAGACTCCCAAGAGCAGGCCCACAGCAGAGGTAAGGGACACTCCCAAGGACAGTGAGAAGACTAAGGCACCTACTAAGAGCAGGGAGACTCCCAAGAGCAGGCCCACAGCAGAGGTAAGGGACACTCCCAAGGGCATGGACACACACAGAGAGCAGGTGTCTACTGGAGACAGGTGCACCACAGACGACAAGTCTGCTGGCAGGAACAGGGCGGCGAGCAGGGCACAGGCTACATCCAGAGACAACACTCCACCTAAGGATAAGGCACATCCTACGGACAAGGCATCTAGCATGGACAATGGCGCAATCAAGGACAGGCATACTTCACCCCTGGCTGCACTGAGGCTGATGTTTACTACTGAACGCCAAACTAATGTCTCCGCGGCGGAGTCCCCCCATACCTCCACTCCCATCCAGGCCAGTCAGAAGCAGAGGTGGGTGTCCCCTGTTGTTGCATCCCCCATTACACATCATTCCGAGTCCAGGCGGCAGGCACAGAGCAAACGACAAGCAGGCTCCAGCACGTCCCCAGAAACCAGATCCCTGGCAGCAGTTGCTCCACCTATGCTGGGTGGTGATTCTTTGGAGTCCCCGCCACTTGGCAGTCCAGTCCTGTCCAGGGTGCACTCACACCTCCATAAGAAACGCAGACACACACCATTGACACCTGCCAACCCCGATTTGGCTCTAGATGACCTATCACCAGCTCCCAGGCCCACCCTGCCTCCTGGCCCATACAGCCCTGTGGCTCATCATTTCAGTTGTCCCAGTGGCGCTGGTGCAGTTGACTCTCATGTATCAGATGGTGGCACAGTGTCAGTTGTGCCCTCTCCTGTTGCACGTCCTGGCAGTGTATCTGGGTCTATGGCTCACGTGTCAGTTAGGAGATCTGTGGCTGTGTTGCACACTCCTGTTTCTGGTGCTGGCAGTCAGTCTGGGTCAGTGGCTCACGTGTCAGTGACTACATCTGTGGCTGTGTCTCACACTCCTGTTGCTGGTGCTGCCAGTGTGTCTGGGTCCGTGGCCCATGTGTGTGTGACTCGGGCTGTGACTGTGTCTCACACTCCTGTTGCTGGTGCTGCCAGTGTGTCCGAGGCAGGTAGTTCACGCAGTCCCCCTGATTCTGTGATGTGAGGTGCTGTACACTTCACTGAAATGTTACTTCACATGGTGTGTCCATTGGGAACTGCGTGGCACTCTTGTGGTTCCTGTGACGGGTTGGTAGGGACACGTAGTTGTGCAGCCTCTGATGTACCTGCTGTGTACTGCACTATGCCCTGTTGATGCTCTGATACTGCATACTGCCCTCTCGTTACCTGCCTCTGATGTACCTGCTGTGTACTGCACTATGCCCTGTTGATGCTCTGATACTGCATACTGCCCTCTCGTTACCTGCTATGATGTACCTGCTGTGTACTGCACTATGCCCTGTTGATGCTCTGATACTGCATACTGCCCTCTCGTTACCTGCTATGATGTACCTGCTGTGTACTGCACTATGCCCTGTTGATGCTCTGATACTGCATACTGCCCTCTCGTTACCTGCTATGATGTACCTGCTGTGTACTGCACTATGCCCTGTTGATGCTCTGATACTGCATACTGCCCTCTCGTTACCTGCTATGATGTACCTGCTGTGTACTGCACTATGCCCTGTTGATGCTCTGATACTGCATACTGCCCTCTCGTTACCTGCTATGATGTACCTGCTGTGTACTGCACTATGCCCTGTTGATGCTCTGATACTGCATACTGCCCTCTCGTTACCTGCCTCTGATGTACCTGCTGTGTACTGCACTATGCCCTGTTGATGCTCTGATACTGCATACTGCCCCTCTCACCTGCTGCCTCTGATGGACCTGCTCTGTTCTTTGCAATGCCCTGTTAATGCTCTGATACTGCATACTGCCCTCTCGTTACCTGCCTCTGATGTACCTGCTGTGTACTGCACTATGCCCTGTTGATGCTCTGATACTGCATACTGCCCTCTCGTTACCTGCCTCTGATGTACCTGCTCTGTACTGTACAATGCCCTGTTGATGCTCTGATACTGCATACTGCCCCTCTCACGTGCTGCCTCTGATGGACCTGCTCTGTACTGCACAATGCCCTGTTGATGCTCTGATACTGCATACTGCCCCTCTCACGTGCTGCCTCTGATGGACCTGCTCTGTGCAATGGACTGTTGATTCTCTGTGCCCCTCTCATGTGCTGCCTCTGATGGACCTGTTCTGTGCAATGGACTGTTCATGCACTTGGCCCCTCTCACGTGCTGCCTCTGATGGACCTGCTCTGTGCAATGGACTGTTGATTCTCTGTGCCCCTCTCATGTGCTGCCTCTGATGGACCTGTTCTGTGCAATGGACTGTTCATGCACTTGGCCCCTCTCACGTGCTGCCTCTGATGGACCTTCTCTGTGCAATGGACTGTTGATTCTCTGTGCCCCTCTCATGTGCTGCCTCTGATGGACCTGTTCTGTGCAATGGACTGTTCATGCACTTGGCCCCTCTCACGTGCTGCCTCTGATGGACCTGCTCTGTGCAATGGACTGTTGATTCTCTGTGCCCCTCTCATGTGCTGCCTCTGATGGACCTGTTCTGTGCAATGGACTGTTCATGCACTTGGCCCCTCTCACGTGCTGCCTCTGATGGACCTGCTCTGTGCAATGGACTGTTGATTCTCTGTGCCCCTCTCATGTGCTGCCTCTGATGGACCTGTTCTGTGCAATGGACTGTTGATTCTCTGTGCCCCTCTCATGTGCTGCCTCTGATGGACCTGTTCTGTGCAATGGACTGTTCATGCACTTGGCCCCTCTCACGTGCTGCCTCTGATGGACCTGCTCTGTTCTTTGCAATGGACTGTTGATGCTCTGATACTGCATACTGCCCTCTCGTTACCTGCCTCTATTGTACCTGCTCTGTTATGCACAATGCCCTGTTGATGCTCTGATACTGCATACTGCCCTCTCGTTACCTGCCTCTATTGTACCTGCTCTGTTAAGCACAATGCCCTGTTGATGCTCTGATACTGCATACTGCCCTCTCGTTACCTGCTATGATGTGCCTGCTCTGGTGCCCACTTTGCCCATGCTCACGCATACACTGTGATTAAACCCCTATTTTGTGAAATAAAGGTGGTCTATCAAATCTCGTGGTTTTTCGTTGTCATTCCTGCTTGCGTACTACAAATGTGTATTCGTATTTGCTTCTCATCAGTGGTTACGGTGACATGACACTCCCCCTCCCTACGTCACGTCCCTTGCTGGCATTCACCTCCAGACAGCCAATGGTTTGTGCCTTACCTGCGTCGTCGTCCATAGTAGGCCATGACTAGGACGTGGTGGATCGCGAAGAGCATCGGGAAAGCGTGTAGCGCAGGGTCCATGGTGGTGGTCAGCTTGCGGTGGGTATCTCGGCTATGTCACCTGTGTTCGCTGTGGGGATTCCGACGTGTTCAGACAGGTTGTTTTTCCGCTGCGGTTTTATGTGTGTTTTCCGCCATCTTGATTGGGGGGACGGTCTTAGTCGTCAGTACGTACGGCGGTGCGTCCGGATGTGTTACGTCCGCCGCGTGGTCGTGTGTAGTTGGCCGGCGGAGCGTGCTTTTCCGTCGCGGACGGAAATTTGACAAGTTTTCCTATCCTGATATGGCGGACGGAGTATCCGCGGCAGGCGGACACGGAAAAGGCTTTTTCCACCTACTCACGGGCCGCGGTGGCTCTTCCGTCCGCCATCCTAATCGACCCCTATATATGTGTCCCAAGTAGTCTTAATAATCTGCCAAGAAATTCTCTGGGTGGAATCACTCCATATGAACTTTTGTTTGGTACTAGAATGATAATTGAAGACCTCGATAGTCAGACTTCAGTGGTGGAAGAAAAAACCTTTGATATCAAAGATCGTTTGGCTGTTTTACAGGACTTAAATGACACAAGAAGAAGTCTGAGTAACACAAAGCTGAAGCCAACGGCCAGTGAAGACAAACCACCTGTCCCAGCAAGACCTGTCTGGATTCCAAAGATTGGTGATCTGGTCAGAAACAAGATTGCGGTAAAGAAGGAATTTGGGCCTTCTTACAGAAAAGCAGTACCTGTCTTAGCAATCAACGGAACAAGATCAGTAGTACTACCGCCCCTTGCTGGTAAAAAGGAGAACAGAGTTGTATCAATCAACCTGGTAAAACCACAACCATGTGGCCAATAATAAGTAGTAGGCCCATTGGACTCCCAAGGTAGCAGAAGCCCAAACCATGCTACAATTTAAGAGGTTCAAACTGAAAGACTAATCACATTTGATAAACCTACAGTAAATAAAGAAGGACTATGCAACAAAGCCATGGAACTTGTGCCTCTTGAAACCCAAATTGCAACAGGTTGTCAAGAAACACCTGTCTACAATGATGTAGCCTCGGACTATACTAATATGAAAAAGGAAGAAACAACTGCAAAGATTAATAACAATCCTGATGCGATTCCAATAATTGACAGAATTGCCTCTGGCTATTTCATCAATTTCGATGACTTTTCTGAAGATCCTAGTGAACATGAAGAAAAGCCAGCAAACAAAACATTCAAAGAAAAAATAACGAACTCTTTCATCAACTTGAAGAAATATATCTGATTTTACCATGGATTGAATTGTGGATTGTGTTAGGTGTACTTTTCCTCCTGCTCTGGCTCATTTTAGTTTTAAGCTTGGGAAGAATGATTGATGGAAAATACAGTACAATGGACACAGCAAGACAGAACATCAACTTGGTCCTGAAACCTCACAAGTCATGTCATGTTGAAAACAGAGACCTGTCATCAGTAAACATCACAGCCATTCCTATACCTGGTGGGGTAGCATGGGACGCTACTGATTACAACATCTATGGCCCGGTTGAACTCTTGAAATATCCTCATCAGTTCAAGGTTTCTTTAAGTGACTTTGTCTCACCGAGCAGTTTCTCTGATGATTGGGACTTTGAGACTATTAATAATATGATGTCTGATTTAGAAATGTCAGCAAAGTTTACAAATCATGATTATTTAGAAGGTTCATCTGATTATGAAGAAATGTATTGCTTTAATCATTTTGGGCACCACTATTTGCATAAATCTGTAAAACCTAGAAATGTTTTTACTTATAATCAATGGGGACATTGTCCAACACCGCCAAAAGTCAGCTCGAAAACATTTTATGAGAAATTTCCATACTTCTCAGGGTTTAATATCACAGATCCAGAAACGTTTTATTTACAAAATGTGAATAAGACAGGAATGAAAAATATGTTGACCAATACAAAACAGATATATTCTGCAAAATGTTATGAACAATTGTCCACACTTGGTTTTGAATTCTGGAAAGATAACATTGAAAATAAAATAATCTGGGGTTCAAAAGATTGGCAAGTACAGGGATTAGAATCATTATTCAGAGCCTGCATGATCCCAGAACAAATAATGTTCCTGAATGACACCATTCAACAAACAACCTGTCTTGGCCTAGCTAAGATAAAAGATTTAAACAACCCGTCTATACCAAAACCTATGCCTGATAGAAATAGCACTACAGATGAGGGGTTAGACGAGCCCCATATTTTACACCAAAACAGAACTAATCCTGATTGGAAAAAATGGTTGATCTGGCCCACGGACACTAATAACTGTCAAGATATATTCCTGGACAAAACGCAGGGGTTCAAACAGAACAGGCCAGACCCAAGATATTCCCAGAGACAACATCCAGGGATAATAACAACATACAGTATAGGAAAACTATGCCTCGAATGGTTACAGAAATCCACACTACCTGAAATTAAGCAACACTTGACTTTACTTAAAGAAGGCGCTGACTTACGAGATTTCTTATTGGGAACTTGCAAACAGCGTCAAAACGTTTCATATACGCCGTTATATATGCTGCTCACAACGAAGCTTGGAAAATAGCGCAAATTGAAACTGCTGAAAAAATACGAGAAATTGATCGTATTCATTTGGAAAAATCACTGTCTGTAGTGGACAATGGGTTAACAACTCTGTCCTCCAGAATTTATTCTTTGGACAGCATTGTATCATCTGCTATTGATATAATAGAACAGGATATGCTAATGTTACAACATGGCCAGTCCCAATTACGTTCTATTGTACAGTTAGGCTGGACATTACAAAATCTGCGTTCAGGCTACGTGCCTTGGCGTCTAATCAACACACTGTCATTATTTTCTATCTTTAACCTTACAGATAAACAAATCTCTTTGGCACAAAAAGGAGCAGACTATACGGTGCTGAGCATTGAAAAACTAGAAAGATTACCATTAACAGTTTCCGAGAGGCCTGTCCTTGAATGGATAATACATGGTACCATAACAATACCAATAACGACATTCCAGTTTCAATACTGCCTACAGCATATACCAGCGGGCCTGTATGAAAGGTTGGGTAAAGGATTCATTAAGTCGACCTGGAATTTACCTAACACACATAGATGTTGGAGTGGGGGTACCAAAGAGGTATTTCTTAGTGGAAAAAATTGTGAAAAATCACTAAGTGGTACACTTCTATGTCAAGAAATTAATTTACATGAAGCCTGTGAGGGTTCATCTAATGATCTTTCTTGCCACTTGCACGGCACTCCAGCAACACAAATAGAACCTGTTTTCAGGCAGCTTTCCAACGATAGCTATGTTATGTTAAGTGACCACAACTGTTGTGGCATGTTGCCAGGAACGCCCTATCTCGTCAGTGTTACATCCAGGGTCACTTGTATTCAAGTATTGTATCCAAACAGCAAACCAGACAAGGAGGCAACGATTTGGCCTTCATTGAATATCTCTTCTATTCCAATTGATACATTAAGCAGAATGAAAGCCATTCTTTCACAAAAAACTGTGCCTTTGACCTCGTCTAGAGAAACGTATGATCTGCAAGTTGCAAGGACCTCAGCAGAGATACATACATTATTATCAACAAACTGTCCCGTACATTTTGTTGAAATGTTAGGTCAAATTTTAAACATGTCAGATACCAGTGGCATCGCACATGTATTTAAGACAATTTTTTCGGGACTGTTAGCACCCTTTGAAGCAGTCTTGAGCATTTTTCCTAATTTCGTGCACTCTGTGTTCGGCGGCCTGCCTCTCATTTTGGGACTCGTAGCAGGAATTCTATTTTTTTCCTTCTGCGCCGATATGGCAAGTCCAGTCACCAGCGATACCAATGTTACCATGGAACAAGCGATCCAGGCACTGCGGTACTGAAATAGGATAACACAGGTTCTCGGCTTGGATCGTCTAGGAGATCTGAATACCACATGGTTTCTATCATTCAGACCAATCTGGCAAGATTGCATCTTACCTGTTCTACGATGCCTGCTCTGTGGAGAAGAATGCGTGTTAGATATCTGTCTCTCACTTCCATCAGCAGTACCTATGGATGTCGATACTTTGCTTGGTTCGGTAACGGCTCATGCAACGTGTTGTCCCCAGCGGCTACCAATTCTGATGACGGCATTTGATAAGACCTCACCATTACGACTAGGTGGCGGTGAGGTACGAGATGAAAGCGGCACACAGGTACAACCATCTGTGAACATTGCTGATCCAGATAACGCTGGCGGTAATGCATCTCACATATGCACTATTTCCACTTTTTCGGAAATGGCCCAACTTTCACCTACTGTGATAGACAAATTCTTTGCCAGCCTATCTGAGTTCATGTTTTCTCCTAACAACGAGAAGAACTCTTGAGAAACAAGCACACAGCGTTCCCTGAACTTTTATTTCGGCCTTCAGTTTTGATAAACAGAACTTCTAAAATTTGGAACTATTTTTTACTACAACAACATTATTTTTTCTCAATACCAAAATATTTACTTTTGTTTTGGCACAGAGTAATCTGCTTAATGTAGAACTATTCTTAGAGAACAAGATTTCTATTTTTTGATACCTAGAGACAATATTTAAACTTAGCCTCTAGCACATGTACAGTATTATATAAATCTGTGATGAAATGGTCTCGACCTTCTCTTCAGTATTAAGAGCCATTTCACTAGTAAAAGAGAGAGGGACCCCAGGACCAAAGGGGTAGGGTTCCACAATTGACACAAGTCAAAATATAATTCCCTTTGGGTGAATTACCATAGAAACACAAATTCTTACAGACACATAAAGACTGACCAATATCAAACCATAACAAGGAAGCAATAAGAATAAATTAAAAAACAGTGAAAACACTATAATAAAAGTGGATCTGTACAGTTTATTTGCATACACTATATTTTGTTAAAAAAGAAGGAAACATATACAAAAAGCAACACTATAAAAGAAATAAATCAGACATTCCTATAAAAAAGGAGGTACAGGAAAAGGACAAAATTCCAACAAAAGCTTAGAATTTTCCTTAGTTCGTTTTTTCTGTATTGCTCCTTGTGCATCGACGCGTTTCGGTGGTATATTTAATATTTCACCACCTTCATCAGGACAATTACAAAAAATGTTTCCCAATGATTCTCAGTTATTTTGTATCAATAAAATATGATCAGGGGTACTCTGCCTCCTTCTCAATTTCAACGGATATTCGTCCAGCGAATTATCTTTTCCAAATTAAAATAGTGTTGTCCTCATAGTGTGTCTTGAGAATAATTAGGAGACCACGATACTTATGGTCTGCGTTGTTTCAAGATTTCTTATCTGACAACATGTGTCAATATATATAACTGTGGAATAATAAAGCCACACGCGGTACTGCTATAATCGTTTGTACACGCTCTGTCAGGGTATATAATTAAAACTCCCTTATTGTTAGGCAGTCACAGGATCAGCGAATCGTTGGTCACACGTGAAATTACCAGCGTGCAGACCCAGTTCGGCGCTTTGCAGTCCGACTTATCCTCGGTATCCCACGACACAACCACATCACCCAACACCTCCGCGACCTCCACTGGCTACCTGTCGAAAGAAGAATAACTTTCAAGCTGCTCACACACGCCTACAAAGCCCTCCACAACACCAGACCCCAATACTTCAATGACCGAATCTCCTTCCACGCCCCTAAGAGAAACCTCCATTCAGCTGACCTCGCCCTAGCCACCATCTCTCATTTCTACAGGACCAGTCCTGGTGGAAGATCCTTCTCCTACCTCGCAGCCAAGACCTGGAACAAACTCCCCCTTCACCTCCTACGGAGCCCAACACTGCACCAATTCAGAAAGGACCTCAAGACCTGGCTCTTCAAATGACCCCAACTAAGCTGCTCACCCCCCTCCCCCCACCAGCGCCTTGAGACCCTCACAGGTGAGTAGTGCACGCTACAAAACACTGATTGATTGAACCCCTTCATGTCTTCCCCTGTCTAGTGCATAATCATTAACACACATGGAGTATTGAACAACCAGAGTGGAGTCCAACACAGTCATCATGCCTACAGGCAAGAAGCTCCAATGATCACCAGTCAACCTACGTGCTCCCCCTCGCCTGCATCCTGATCTTGGTAGCGAGCACATGTTTTGACCAGGAACCATCTAGCTTTGAGGTTGCACGAGCAACTAGGCAGTGGCTCCTCAGCGGTCTTGCAGTGGCCGAGACATGGCACATGTGCAGCCCTAGCGCAGACCACAGGCAGACCTGGGGCAAACCATCCAAAGGGCCTCCACAACCGCGAGAAATGGACTTGCCACTGCCCCACCAATGGATACCAGGAGGTGGCATGGCTTTGCAGCGAGGACCTAAACAAGTTGAGCACAACAAGACTGTCTTCAGCAAGCCAAGCAACATCACCAAAGTATGCTTTGTAACTGATGATTTGCATTAAAAAAAATGTTTTGCAGATTTATATAGCGCGAACTCGACCCGAAGGTATTGGAGCGCTTTACATGAGCACCAGTTATGTTACACAGGGACACATTCATGTTTTTGGTAGGCACAGGGAGATTAAGTGATTTGCCCAGAATCACAGGATGCAGAGTTGGCCCAGAGGCTCGAACCTTGGTTTCCCAGCTCCAAAGTCAGCAGTCTAGCCGTAAGACCACATCCTCGCCCTTAATTGAAGTCTGACAATGCTACTGACACACTCTGTTATGAATTGTTGGCATCAACCACCAACCATCCTGTGCATCAGCAAAGTGGAACAACTCCACACAATACATGACTCCAGCCAGCTTCATCGTCCATGTGTCCACTGCTGTCCTGCTGATTGACTCTAGAGACTGATGGACTATGTGGTATCCAGTTTTTGATTTGTTTCTACAGGCTGGACTTGCAGTCTTTTTTGGGAGGAATGAGTTGTTCTGCAGGACACGCCATGCAGCAGGCCCATCCTAGGGTAGTCCTACAAGCAGTGCTTTAAATGGGCCGGTACTCACCTGTACTGTGTACCAGACCTTCTTAGAGTTATCACTCTGAGTACCAGCACTTCTCTTCTGCCGAGGAGAGTACCGGTACTCATGAAAAGGTAGCAGTGAGTGCTGGTGAGAGCCGGAGTGGAAGGTGTCTCTGGCAGCCAAGGTACCACTTCTTTCCCCCCCCCCCCATCTGAGCCCCAGCTGAGCTATTCAGCAGGGCTCATTTGAATAAGTGCCAGGTGCTTAACTTCACGCTGTGTTTGACAGAGCAGGGTCCGTTCAGGCCCTGTGCTGTCAATCACAGTCACACTATCCTGTGCAAGTGTCAGATGACAGAGGTTTCCGAGGGAGTGGTGAAAAAGAGCATGATACAACCAGTCACAACTTTCATGGAGAACCTGATGAGGCAATAAACGTTTTATTATCATTAGAAAATGTAGTTTGGAGCGCGTTAGCAGCAGTGGAGAGAGTTACAATTTGTGACGAACCACATTGGATGGTGATCCCTACTGCAGGCCCAAAAACACTTTCCAAATCTTGCCCTCTATTCTTAGAAGTTTCATGTAAGCAGTCGGAAAGCATACCTCTGCACTGTATATTAACGAAAACACAGCCTTCACTTGATGGTACTCTAGCCTCATATGCATTTCAACAACAGATATAATTAGCATATTTTTCCACCAACATTTTCCTTAAAAAATCACAGTTTTACAAAAAATGTGTGTATGCACATGCCCCTGTTTGTATGTGTGTGTGTGTGAGCATGCGTGTTTCACATGAGGCTATCAGATAAATGTAATTGAGAATGAACTATCCCAAGGTAATTATGATAGTCTCTTGTAAGCACCTACAACAGAGCTTGTTTTTTGCTGTAGTTAATTCCCAATGGTTTTAAATTGATTGTAGAAGAACAACTGTGAGCCCTTTCCATAGACCACTTGTATTGCAGTGTACTAACAGAGTAAAGCAAGTGAAGCTCAAAGGTTAGGTGCAGCTTTAACCATTTTGGAAAAAATTATATAATTTAATGTGAATTCTTTTTGTGAAAATGCTGATACGCATTTATTCACCTGCTGATACGTTGGTATGGCAAAACGTTCTTGTCGTAGGACAAACTGAGGTATGTAGCTGAAACGTTTTCAGTTCTTAACTGCTTCCCTTCTGCAGCAAGCCCTCAAGGACATGTTAACATATTAAAGCATTTCTCTTTCATTTTGTTCATGTGTTTTGGTGTGTGCTGCAACGAATATAGAAGTCATTAAGTATCATCATGTCTTGTCTTTAGCCCTGCTCCTAGCCCCGCCCCCTCACTACACCTCTAGCTCATTTTAATGAGTACCTGCACTTATTTTTACCCATTTAAAGCACTGCCTACAAGTCATCCAACATAGTCGTCACCGGTCATGTGACCTTGTTAATAAAAGGGCCTGAGTGAAAGAGCTTGTGGCCAGTTTTTAACCCACCACACTAGTGTCTGTGTCCTTACTTTACACGTCTTCTCCTTCATCAACTTCTACATCCGGTCTTCCACAGCACGCAATAAAGCGGCATAAGCACTTAAAGAGCTCCGCAACTGTTTTCACACTCTTTCTAGGCCATTACACTACACAAAACTGTGTCATATTTTAGTGTCCCTCATTATAAGGATTAAAGTGTCACTCAAAGATTCACCAAATAAGAATTACAATGTCACAGATAAGGACACTGAAAACATGGGCTTGCCACACACTAATAACATGAAAACTTGGCAGCTTTGTATCTGTCTGATGTGTCCTGTATACTAAATAAATGGACTAAAATACAAAAAGGGATGGATGTGGAGCGACCCTGGAAGCTGAATGCCTTCCCCCGGGACAATATTTTCGATTTCTACTGCGACACATAACATATAAACATGAAATTAATCGACATGTGAATAATGCAATATCATCGCCATATGGAATTTAAGTAAACCAAAAAAAAATCATTAATAATCACATACTTTTTTTTTTTAATTCCTGCTTGTCGTAACCGACGAATGACCGGATGCAAGATGGTATCTTGAAGTAATTTATTAGGTATGAAATAAGGTACATACATGAACCCCAACAGGAGCAGCCTCCTTGCTGCTCAGCCCTGCACTCAACTGACATTCACTCACGCATACAACACTCTATGACATCACCCAGTATCCTAACATTCCACACAGACAATACCACAGGCTGATCAGCAAGCTGGAGCATATACCACACATCTTCCCCCTTTATAAAAACACAAAAATTGAAAATGCAAGGAATAAGCAAATAACAACATTACAAGGAAGAAGCAAAAAGTCTGAAGTACACGCAAGGCACGAAGGGATACGACGCGAGCGTACAAGCCGAATGTCATTGGCTGATGGCTTGAAACGTCACTCCCCCAGCGTGTGCGCAGACATTTTGGATCAGTTAAGCAAAATCCTGTCAGGAGAGATAAGAGGAAAGTGAAAAGCGCGATCTTCTGAAACAAGGTTTCTTGATGTAATTGGAGGAAAATGTGATAATAAACACGAACAATTCAATAAAATAAATGTGTTATGGACAAACAAGTTAAGAAAGAAAGTAAGAACTATAAGGAAGTTGAAGTGAATTTTGTAAGGAACACCTGCACATAAAGCAATATTCGTAGTAAGTTACCAGAGTAATAAGGAGGCAAGCTCATCCTCTAAAAGTACACAAGTCAGTAGTAAAATGGCACAAAGTAACAACATATACGTGCCACCACTATTTCTTGAAGAATCAGGAAAACCCACAATGAAGTGGAAAAGTTGGTTAAGAGCGTTTGAGAATTACATAATATCAATAGGTGGCAAAAGTTATGACGCAGAAAGAAAGAAATCGCTTCTATTTGGGTTGCTGGGTAAAGCAGGTCAGGAAATATTCAACAGTTTGCCTGAATTTGAATATCCACCAGGAGTATTTATACCAATGAATGAATATCAGGAGGCAATAAAAAGACTGGAAAAGCAATTTAATGAGGAAAGCAACATAATGGTGGGAAGGCATAAGTTTGCATTGAGAAAGCAGGAAGAAGGAGAGACGGTTGAGGAATACATAGCCTGCTTAAGAGTTTTAGCCAGGGACTGCGAATTTGAGGATTTAACGGATACCTACATAAGAGACCAAGTAGTGTTTTGTTGCTACTCCAAAAAGGTGCAAGAAAGATTACTGGCATGTAGGAAGCCCACATTGCAGGAAGTGGTGGACATAGTAAAAGGAATAGAGAGGTCTTTAATATCTACGAAAGAGTTGGCTTGTTCAAATAGTAATACAAATGTATTTTATTTACAGGAAAAAAAAAGGTGAAGGCAAAGGTAATGAAAGGAACTGGTACGATAAGGAGGTAGGAGGAAGAAATGTATGCTGTTTTAGATGTGGTTCCCAAGAGCACTTAGCTGATTTTAAATCAGGCCTGCAATTGGGAAGAAATGCAAAAAATATGGTCACTATACTACCTTATGTAAAACCAGGAAAATGTCAGAAAATGTAAAAGTCAATGCAGTAGGAGATTTTGATGAGGAGATGTGTGCGAATATTGTGTTGTATGTGGAAATTGTTGATGGCAAAATAAAAGGACCGGTAGGAGAAATCAATATAGGAAATGTAGAGTTACAGTTTACCGCAGATTCAGGGTCTCCCATAACGATAATTTCTGACCTTTTGTTTGATGAAAAATGGGAAAATGTACAATTAAATGCAACTGATGTAAACCCCTAGGCATTTGGGGAACAGGACATTGACATGGTGGTCTATTTTTATGACACACTGACCTTCAAAGGGAGAACAATTGACACCAGAATATATGTGGCAAAGAAAGGCAGGATATTGGTGGGTTGGAAGGCCCTAGCTAGATTAAGAACGATTCTACAACCCGGAGCAAGAAATCCTATACTGCTGAAGGAGGAGTTTATAAACAGTGTATGCGTTGATGAAAATGAAGTGGAGGTGGAAGATGTATTAGGAAAACAAAAAGAAGTTTTCAGAAATGAAATAGGGTGCGTGAAGGGTTTCACACATGAAATTAAGCTAAAAAACGGTGCAGTGCCAACAAAACACAAAGTGAGATCTGTGCCACTAACCATCAAAAAAGAACTGAAAAATGTGCCTGCGAAATTGATAAATGAAGGTGTGATAGAAGAAACAGATGCATCAGAGTGGGTGTCTGCGATCGTTGTCTCCAAGAAAAAAAAAAACAGGAGAGATAAGACTGTGTGTGGACCTTAGGTTACTGAACCGCAATGTTTTAGTGAACTGTCACCCACTCCCCAAAATACAGGACATATTGCAATCTATCGCAGGGTCAAAGTATTTCACACTACTCGACTTAAAAGCTGCCTATCACCAAGTCTGCCTAACAGAAGAGTCAAAGAAGATGACCACATTCATCACTCCATTTGGTGCATACAGGTCCATCAGACTCCCGTTTGGCCTGGCCTCGTCATCCGGAGTATTCCAAAAAATAATGGACATTCTGTTTGGGGATATGAAAGGTGTCGAGGCATTCCAAGACGATATTCTAATACATTCCAAAAGCAAGCATGAGCACCTGGAGTTAATTGATAAAGTGTTAACTATACTGGAGAGAAGGGGAATGACAGTATCAAAGGACAAATGCAAGCTTTTCAAAAGCAAAATAGAATACTTGGGCCATGTGCTGACCTCAGAAGACATAAAGCCGAAGGATGATTTAGTGAAGGCTATTAGAGATGCACCACCGCCTAAAGACAAGGAAACATTTAAGTAATTTCTAGGAATAAGCGAATACTATGCAAGGTTTATTCAGGCATATGCAGTGAAGGTTGAGCCTCTGAGAAAACTGTTAAGGAAAAACGTGGACTGACGAGCAAAACAAATCTTTCAGTACAATAAAAAAAGATATTTCAGAGGCGCAAGCACTCAAGCCATATGACCCCAATTTGGAAAATGTAGTCACGGTGGATGCAAGTGCAACCGGAATAGGAGCAGTGTTCTGCCAAAGACAGGGAAAGAAGGAGAACACCATAGCATTCATATCTAGAAGGCTAAGTGACACAGAAAAAAACTACAGCACCATAGAGCGCGAAACACTTGCATGTGTCTGGGCCGTGCAAAAACTTAAGAGTTACCTGTGGGGCAAAAGTTTTGAAATTATAACAGATCACAAACCTTTGGGATATATGATGAATGGCGAAGGTCGGGGCAATGGGAGAGCGAGCTCAAGATTGATCAGACTGTTATCAAAATTACAGGAATACAATTTTAGTATACATCACATAAAAGGTGGATTGAACTGCAGGGCAGATTGCCTATCAAGATGACCTGTTAAGGATGTACCATGTTACAACGCATACTGTTACAACTACCTACTATTACAACGCGACCATTACAACGCATACCATTACAACGCATAGCGCTTTGAGGTGCTGGATAGTGGTAAGTATAATTTACTATTCTAACTCCAGTCCCCGTGGACACTAGGGAAGGTGTTGGATAGTAAATGATACTTATTCCCTATCCTAGAGCGCCCCCCAGCGCAATGCGTTGTAATGGTATGCGTTGTAAAAGATGCGTTGTAATAGTAGGTAGTTGTAAAAGATGCGTTGTAACAGGTGTATACCCCTGTTAATGGCCCCACTGAAAACACATTGGATGAAACTGAATGCGTCGTAGCTTGGGTGGATGCCACGGAAATGTGCAGCGGATCTACAAAAGAGGAGGAGTGGATGAATGGTCAAAAAGATGACAAGGTCATGGAAAAAGTAATGAACTATATCAGATCAAAGTGGCCTCCAGTGAGAAATCTGTACAAGGAACTCAGAAGCTTCCAACAAATCGGAGATGAGCTAACCATCGAGAGTGGATTTTTAAAGAGGTGTGACCTATTCATACCCCCTGCGAAAATAAGATCTAAGTTAATAACACTAGCTCACAAGGGGCACCCCGGCAGTAGTGCGACGAAAAACATCCTAAGAATGCACTACTGGTGGCCGGGAATAGGAAATGATGTACGTGATCACATAGACAAATGTGAACAGTGTCTAAAGGCAGACAAACATTGGAAGGTATGCAAAGGGGAGTTACAAATGGTGGAAATACCGAACGGACCCTGGTCAAAGGTAGCAATCGACATTGCTGGACCATTCCAGATTCTGCCAGAAAATTGCAGGTATATAGTAGTGCTATCGGATTATTACTCGAAATGGGTACACCACAAATTTGCAAGAAATGTGTCAACTATAAATGTAATAGGATTTCTCAGGAAAAAGTTTGCAGTAAAAGGCCAGCCAAAAATAATCGTCTCTGACAACGGGACACAGCTTGTGTCAACACAGTTGACAGAATTCTTAAAGAAAAGTGGGATCAGACAAGAAAAGATGCTCCTCTACAGCCCAAAAAGCAATGGCCAAGTTGAGCGTGTGAACAAATTCATAAAGGAGGGCATCCAGCTGGCTGTTGCCTCTAAGTTGAACGTGAAAGACTTTATAAGAGACAAGATAAATACTTATAACAATACACCAAACGAAACCACAAAATTCACTCCGTTCTATTTGATGAGAGGAAGAACCTGCAACAACGAACTTACACCCAAGTTCCAAGAATGGTTCAAAGAAGAGGTGCTCACGGAACCTATCACAGAGAATGTGCACAGAGTGAAAGAAAACATAGTGAATAAACAAGCGAAAACCAAATGCTATGCTGATGAGAACATCAAGGCCAAGGAGAAATTAATAGAGAGAGGAGATTGGATCCTAGTGAGAAAACCCTTCAGGGTTAACAAAGGAGAATCAGTTTACGGTGATCCGCAACAGGTACACAGCTCATCCAAAGGTGCAGTATACCTAGAAGGAAAAGGATGGAGAAGCAAATATGGTGTAGTCAAATTAAAGAAGGGACAAGAAAGGATCATAATGAGAGGAAGAGAAGTCAATGAAAGCAGTCTTGATGATAGTATTCTGGAATGGGAGGAAGCCAAGGTGACAACAAGGCGGGCAGGGCCGGCGCTAGGCATGGGCAGCGTGGGCAGTCGCCCAGGGCCTCGCAGCCAGGGGGCCTCGCGCTTTCAAATACTTTAGAGTTTGGAGGCCCAGGGGGCCCCGGAGGCCCAAGGGATTTAATCAATATCTGCCTGCCGGTCTCTCTTGGCCTAATCGCTGCATCTGCATGAGGATAGCAGCGATTAGACAGGTCATTCAAGAGCCCTCACCTGTGAAGTGCACCCTGCCCCTGGTTAAATAAGAAGCAGGATCACCTGCAGGGCGCAAAAGAAAAGATAGAATGACGGCGCCTCACACTGAAAACCGCTCAGCTCATCCAGGACGAGGGAAAGGGAGCACAGAGTGAATGAAAGGGGTGCGAAATACGGAATGAAGTGAGAGGGGGCGGGGGGGGGGGAGGGGAGCAGATAGGTGTGAGATAGCAGCCAGACAAGAGGTGCAGGAAGAGGAGCACAATCAGAATGTAAAATTGGCTTAACTGGGGCTTTCAGTGTGCTAGGTCCCTCGAGTCTAATCTTTACCTGGTGGTAAATTAAAATCGACATTGAAACAGGCCCCTATCGGACCCTATATTCATGTCCTTTACTTTACTTACAAAAACAATGATCCTGTATCAGCACAATAATTGTATAACATAGTGGCCGGGTTGGAAATTAGGGCAATCAGGCAGTGTGTAATGGTCTAATCTGCCAGGTTAGTATTTGACCTGTTTTTTGGGCTGTTTGTTTGCCTGCTTTATGGTCAGATAAACATATTTTTAATGTTGATTTTCATGTTGATTTCCCATGAACACATGGTGTTCATGGGAAATGTAGTAATTTTATTGTTTACTTGAGAAAATAATATATTTTCATTGGCTGCTGTGTTGATGCAGTAAAGTTTGAGAAGCATAATCTGAAGCCTCCGGTCCTGTAATAGAATTGCAGGGTATAACCCAACAAAGACCTAATGATGAAGGGAGTAGTTCAGGGAATCATGGTAATGCTGTTGCTAATACTATAGGCCATGTGGTATACGGGACGCAAACAAGGTCCGGAAGAGAAATATGTTTACCCAAACGTTTTGAAAGTTTTGTACTAGAAGGATTTTCATGTTGCATGGGGGAAAGGGAGATGTTGTAGTTGTACACTCGTTCCTACAGTGAGACAGGGTATGTTTTCCATGTCTACTGTCGAGCGAGACCATTTACATATGGAATGTTGTCGGGGCTTATAAGTGACGTCACTTGTACTACGGTGTCACTTTCCTCCAACCCGTTACCCTGATCAGTACGTTATAGCTGGCTTCCAGTGGGCCTTTATAAGTGTCTGAATAAAGTGTTTTAAACTCTTCCTGCGTCGGCCTGTCCTTCAACAATATTACAAATATTATAATAGAGAAATGTGCAATAAACAATGAAATTAATATGCAGACTAACAAGAGAACATAGACACTAGAATAAAGAAGAGGACAAGGAATACAAAATAACCCACACAGACATCCACAGGCTGAGCAGCAAGCTGGAGCAGATACCACATTCTCATTTTCAAGTTTGCGAGCATTATTGCCTGCGTAATATTCTTTAGGATAAAAATTACATATCTATAATTTCCACAAAAAATATATTTCTATTTATATTTAATTAACATGTGGTAGTTCGTTCCGTTTTAATGTTGCTGACACAAATCTCGATAGAAAGTCGACTCAATCAACCTAAAATCGTGGTTTTCCAAGTTTACACCAGTACCATTCAGAGCCACTGTAGATCCACATTCCTGTGATCGAGCGTCTCGATAGCTCTGGAATCGGCTATCTGTCCTTGTTGCTAGGACTGTTTTGACGCTTTGAGCTCCACGAACTCTAGTAACGCGCAAGCGCAATTTCTCGGATTCTGGTGTCATGGCGGCTTGTGACAGCAACAGAGAGGTGGATTACGCCTGGTAACAGCAAGCAGCGATCCCTAATCCCATACCACTGCGAAGGAGTACCCCGAAGTCATGCAGTCTGATAAGGTAACGGACAAAACACTGGGTCTTGTGTTTGGTGACATTAAAAGTACGAGTTAAGTTGCGCATAATAACATATATTGACTCAATATATGGTATCCTAAAGGAAGGAGATTGCCCTAAAGAATGATAGTTCTGTTTGTTCGTTGAGTGGTGTTGAATTCGATTGTATTTTAAGAGTAAAGAACAGTTCAATTTTTTTTTTGCAAAATACAAGGTTTCAGGGTTAATGTACCTGCCAATTGTGGTATCTCCTTGTAGGAGGTTTACCGATGAATTACTGTGATGGCTTGTTGCGTTTGAATGTTTAATATAATTATATGAGGCTGACACCCTACAAATAATAGCTAGTTGAGCGGTGTTGTTTGCATTGGGGTCCCACATGTTTTCAAGTACTTGTTGCAATCTTCTTTTTTTTTTTTTTTTTTTTTTTTTTACAAAAGTCTGCCATAGCGGCATAGTGAACCCATACTTTACAACGATGCAGGCAAAACCACAACCACAAACCCTAAAGTGCTACATACTAATAGCTAAAAAGCCACGATGGGCTGAACCCGTTACTCGGGACTTGCGGGACAACTGATGATACCGTTCTTATTTTGCTTGTCATATGTGGTTTTATTGCCTATTCTAAATGTCAACATTTCAACAGATTACCCCTTAAAAGAGTCTTTTAAGGCTGCAGCATAATTGGGAATAGGGCAGAGTATGAGACCTGCCTGCTTTTGGGTGCTTGCACTATCACATCGAGGGTTGTTGCAGAGGTGGGAAGCCAAAAGACTAACAAGAACACCTATGCCAGAGCCGAGTCAAGGGACTGGCTTGGCTCTGAGAATCCTTGCGCGAGTCGAGCCTTAAATATAATATTTCACAGGTAAATCATGCAAAACACATCATGTGAAAATATGATAATGCTTCTTCATAATTCAAAACATTGTATTTCTTTAACATGCGGTGCGTTTCATTTTAGTACATCAGATTTTATCACTGCATTGAGAGCTATTTTGTTAAAGAAATTGTTTTTAAACATGAACGTAGAAACATTCCCGTCCCCTTCCCTCATGACAGTTCCTTTAGTGAACTGAGGAAAGTCAGTTGTCATGTCTGCCCTATATGTTGCCTATATTCTTGTTCTAGATGGAGCATCATTATAATCTACTAAACATCAGGGTTTTGTTTTGCGCACATCTTGAATTCACGTATTTAAAGGTGCACTTATATGAGCTCATGAACGAAAAGATGGCTCAGTGAAATAAAATATTTGGCTAGAATCACACAGTTTTGTCAAGTGGGGTAGCCGGGATTTATCTCAGGATTTCTGCTTTCACATTATACAATTCAGACACTAGATGGGTATTTCATTCTCTATCCTTTTTACAACAAAAGGTAATGCTAAGCCTTTAATCCTTGGCATAGGAGGCTAGAGTGGGTGGCAAGAAGAAGCCACACGAAAGCTTGTTCATTTTGATCTTAGAGGACTTCGAGTAGGTTTCGCCTATGTGATTTATAATTAGCTGTTTTTGGTTGTAGTTTTACAATATAAATTGCAGAAAGTCTGTGAAAGTCTTATGACTTGGTTATGTACAAAAAGGCAATATATTGCGCTATTAGTGGTATAGAGCGGGTAAATAACATTTAGAAAAGTAAAATAAAAGAGGAAAACATTAGAATTAATTGATGTAATAGCAATATTATGAGTTTTGTGGAGTTCCGACAACTTTTGGACCCGCTGCCACTGCACCTGTTGCATCATTCATATTGTGCCGCTATTGCCTGCAAGATAACTCCATCTGTGACTGCCTGTTTAGTAGTAAAATATAGCAATATTTGGTGTTTAGAGGAGTTATGACAATGTTTGGCCTCAGTACCACTGCACTTGCTGCACCATTCATATCCTGACCCTATTGCCTGTAAGGTAACTGCGTCTGTGACTGCCTGTTTAGTAGTAAAATATTGCAATATTTGGTGTTTAGAGGGCTCCTAGAGCTTTTGGCCCTAGTGCCACTGCAACTGCAGCACCATTGAAATCATTGGCCCAAGTGCCTGCTAGATAACTGCTCTTGTGACTGCCTGTTTAGTAGTAACAATTGGCAATATTCTACGTTTAGTGATGTCCCCAGAGCTTTTGGCCTCGATGCCACAGCACCTGCTGTACCATTCAAATCAAGCCCTGTTTAACTGCAATATAACTGCAATTGTGTCTCCCTATTTAATAGTAAACTATAGCAATATTTGGTGTTTTGTGGAGTTATGACAACTTTTGGCCCCAGTGCCACTGCACCATTCAAATCATGACCCTAGTGCCTGAAAGATAACTGCACTTGTGACTGTCTGTTTAGTTGTAAAATATAGCAATAATAGGTGCTTGGTGAGGTGAGTAGAGCTTTTGGCCCCGTGCCACTGCACGATGTAAATCAAACCCCTTTTAACTGCAATGTAACTGCAATTGCGTCTGCTGCATAGTAGTACAATATAGCAATATTATGTGTTTAGAGGAGTTCTGACAACTTTTGGGTCTGTTGCCACTGCACATTTCAAATCATGATCCTGCACTTGTGACTTCCTGTTGAGTTTTACCTTTTAGCAATAATCTGAGTTTAGTGGTGTCCCTAGAACTTTTGGCCCTGGTGCCACTGCACCTGCTGCACTAATCAAATCAAGTACCTTTTACTGCAAGGAACTGCATTTGTGACTGCTTGTTTTGTTGTAAAATATAGCAATATTATGAGTTTAGAGGAGCTCTGAAAACTTTTGGGCCTGGTGCTACTGCACCTGCTGCACCATTCAAATCATGACCCTGTTGTCTGCAAGGTAACTGCACTTGTGGCTGCCTGTTTCTAGTAGTAAACTGTAGAATAGCTTTTGTATATTAACTTTATTTTTTACATGCAATGTGTATTACAAAAATTAGAATTGGAGCATAATCACCGAATAGATTAAGATGAAAAAATGGGGATTAAACAGTGTGAACTGCTTCAGTAGTATCGTAAGTGCATGCAGCCAAGGAAAGTTAAAAACAATAAAAAGTACCACACACAGGTGAATGAGCACAGTAATTCGGCAATGAGAACTGATAAGAGCCCCCTTTTAAGATATACTAAATACAAGAGATTTCACAAGCACAGCATAAGAGCTGTGCAGGCAAAACCAAAACAAGCATTTGCAATGCAATAGGTCTAGCATTAGGAAAGTTTGAGGTATTGGTATTGTAAATGACAAATATTTTATTTGTGTGTTGGTTTTGAAAATTGCGAAATTAATAGCTTTGTCATTTACAATGCCAATAGTTTTAACTTTCGCAAACGTGACACCTATAGCATTTCTAATGCAATATGTGTTGTATTTACATGACTTAGATGTATTAATATTACAAATAACAATGGCTTTTATTTTTTTTAATTATTAATACTTACATAAAAGTTATTGTAATTTATAATGGCAATAGCTTAAACTTTTGTAAATAACTTTTGGGAAGATTATGTTCAGTGTATTTTATTGAGATGAAAATCCAAGAACAGAAGTGAAATATTAACACCTTTTTGTGACATTTGTAATAAATCTTGAAACATTGAGTGAACATATTATAACCAGTTGTTGTTGAATGGTTGCACAGAGTGATTTTGTGGCCTTCAGTGTGCTGAGTACTGCTGTGGCATTCAGTGGTGCTGAGTGATGCTGTGGCATTCAGTGGTGCTGAGTGATGCTGTGGCATTCAGTGGTGCTGAGTGATGCTGTGGCATTCAGAGGTGCTGTGGCGTTGAGTGGTGCTGAGTGATGTTGTGCTGTTGAGTGATGCTGTGGTGTTGAGTGATGCTGTGACGTTGAGTGATGCTGTGGCGTTGAGTGGTGCTGTGGCGTTGTGGGGTGCTGTGGCATTCAGTGGTGCTGAGTGATTCTGTGGCGCTGGGGAATTCTGTGGCGCTGGGGAATTCTGTGGCGCTGAGTGATTCTGTGGCGCTGAGTGGTGCTGTGGCGTTGAGTGGTGCTGTGGCATTGAGTGATGCTGTAGCATTGAGTGATGCTGTGGCGTTGAGTGATGCTGTGGCGTTGAGTGATGCTGTGGCGTTGAGTGGGGCTGAGTGATGCTGTGGCGTTGAGTGATGCTGTGGCGTTGAGTGATGCTGTGGCGTTGAGTGATGCTGTGGTGTTGAGTGGTGCTGTGGCATTGAGTGGTGCTGTGGCATTGAGTGGTGCTGTGGCATTGAGTGGTGCTGTGGCGTTGAGTGGTTCTGTGGCGTTGAGTGGTGCGCTGTGGCATTGAGTGGTGCTGAGTGATGCTGTGGCATTGAGTGATGCTGTGGCGTTGAGTGATGCTGTGGCGTTGAGTGATGCTGTGGCATTGAGTGATGCTGTGGCGTTGAGTGATGCTGTGGCGTTGAGTGATGCTGTGGCGTTGAGTGATGCTGTGGCCTTGAGGGATGCTGTGGCCTTGAGGGATGCTGTGGCCTTGAGGGATGCTGTGGCGTTGAGGGATGCTGTGCGCTGAGTGGTGCTGTGTCGTTGAGTGGTGTTGTGTCGTTGACTGGTGCTGTGCCATTCAGTGGTGCTGTGCCATTCAGTGGTGCTGTGGCATTCAGTGGTGCTGTGGCATTCAGTGGTGCTGTGGCATTCAGTGGTGCTGAGTGATTCTGTTGCGCTGAGTGATGCTGTGGCATTGAGTGATGCTGTGGCATTGAGTGATGCTGTAGCATTGAGTGATGCTGTAGCATTGAGTGATGCTGTAGCATTGAGTGATGCTGTGGCGTTGCGGGA